>NC_139065.1:6531054-6700661 GCF_965140915.1 Aythya marila
GCTGTTGGCACTCGGTAACTAATATATTTTTTTCTTTAGTCGCTCTAGGTCAAATGAGAGGAAATAAGACTTAAAGGAGGAGCTGTGTACAGGAAGTCATTAGATCTGAGGACAGGAGTATGTACAGAACATTGTTTTGTTTTGAAACTTCATAAAGCTTGGTGCATTTTTAAAATGTTTTAGCTGTTGAACTTGCTTTGTTCATTGTATCTTGTAACAGGTGGCAAATGTAAAGATGTGAATCTGTATATGGTTCTAAGCAGATCATATGATTTGTATTATTAATCAGTTTTTACAATGTACCCTTATACATAAGTTTTTGTTTGTTTTTGAATGGTAATCAGTCCTGCACAGATAGAATGTTTCTGGTCTTGACATTCTGCAGTGTATTTTGTTGGGGTTCAGCTTGTGGAAGGAAGCATGCAATGAAGATGTTTGCAGAATGATGGCTGTGATTGGTGTTTGTGTAGAACAAGGTGTAGATGCTTCATAGTACAGTTCTCAGAAGTAATAATGTTGAGCCAGTGGCATGTAAAGGGAATGTCTGAGCTGCAGTTTTATCCAGAGGTTTTAGTTCCAACTTCCAATTATCTGGAACTGAGCTACTTTATAATATGACATATAAACTTTTAGCTGTAGGGTCAGTTAATTTTGTACCTCATATGACTAGAGTACTTCTTAAATAGATGATAGCTTGACTGTCTGTTCCAGAATCTCTGAATAGACCAAATGTACCACAGAACTGACACCTGGAGTGGATGTGTTGAATGTGTAATGGTACATTGTAAAAGTTATGAATTAAACATTTCTTTACTGTACAAGAATTTTCATGTCACTTGTAAAATGTCTTTTTGTGAGATCCTTGGGATTAAAGTTTTGGTTACAACTTGTTGTTCAGTATTTAACTCAAGTACCTGCTATCCCTTTGCACTACAGAACATGCACTTGGTTCTTAGAGTTGGATCTTGGTTCCAGTTAAAAGCACTTTGCAGTATGGAGAAAGAAGGAGGTATGGTGAATATAGGCTAACACACCTATAACAGTAAGCTGTTAAAAATGCTGTTCAGGTTGTAAGGTGCAGGTCACTGTCTCCATTTAATTTGAAACTGTGACTTTGTTCCATACCATCTCACAACTCGGATGGGCAGGGCCTATTTCCCTATCCCTTGCATATAATTCCAGCCTAGATGAGCTTAGAAAATGGCAGCTTGACTTCTTGCCTAACACAGTGAGTTCTGTAATGCTTACTCGGAAAACTAACTGGAGGTTGAAAAGTTCATAACATTTTTTTCTTGCATCCTATATGTGGATTAGTAATAATTCGAGATGCAAATTTCAGTTTTGAAACTGTTGGTCTATTAACAAGCTTTGCATGAAGAGTCTACTCAGTGTAAAAACCATAGCATGGGACAAATGTAATGAGAGCTCCTGAACTGCTTAACAGCTCTTTTTTCTGTATCCAAGAGATGAGCTACATCAGTTCTGATCATGTGCATCTAGATTAAATCCATCCTACCCAACCAACCTTGTGTTTAATTTCCTTCACTTGTATCCACCTGGGGATAAGATTATGGCAGTGGCTTTGGATTCAAAGCTTTTGGAAGGAAATTATGTTGCTTTGCAGGCTGCCTAGAAAGGACATAGGTGAAAGGGGATTATATGCACTAAGCAGTTGTCAGAGGTACCAGATGTGTTGCAAGCTTGGCTACTGGTGTATGGTGTCTATCATACTTCTTATTTTTCTGCAACTACTTGGTATTCTTGTCTAAGAGTTTAATGGAACCACTGGCCCAAACCCATATAAGCATAAGCAAACTTGTGTTCACAGAAAAGCAGGAAAGGTGTGTGTTGTGCAGAAGGCATACATAGGTCTAAAATCAGTACGCATGGAGGGCAGGAAGCTTAAATGTTACAGATGGATGAGCTCTGCTAATTTTACAGTGTGATTATTCCTATGGGGGGGAATGCTGCTAGCGGAAAACAACTGCTGCTGATCAAGGTAGAAGTTTAAATGTGACCTATAATTCTTGGTGGTGTACTTTAAGGGGCAGGTGGTATGGCTTGTTCTGTTCTCTTCCAGGGAAAGTGGAGCCTGTGTATCAGCTGAAGCACATGGAAAGCATCAGGCTCCAAGCTGAAGTGGAGCTTTGAGCCTTGAAGAGGCAGGCTGGAACGGGGTTCTGCCATGCACTGTTGTGATCCCCCAGCAGAGGTCAGGGTGGCCTTGTGGCTGGCTGGGTGGCGCTAGTGCCCTGCAGACCAACAGCTACTGTTTCAGAATCAAGTTTGGTAGTAAAATGTTATCGGACCATCTCCTCTGGGGATGTTTATTAGATGAAAGGCAGCCAAGGGCTGAGATATGTGCCACACAGCTGTGTTCCCTTTTTTAATATGTGCTTCTACCAAGGCTTGATTTATAGAAGGGTTGCACCTCTTGTTGCCTGGGAGCCAGTTTCTGCTGGCATCGTGCTTCCTCTTATGGTTAAGTTGAGGGAGGGAAAAGCAGGGGACAAGTAGTCTTCAGTAGTTTTAGCTGATGATGAGGCAAGAGGGTAAAAAATCTGAAGCTCTGGTGATAGTGTGTGCTATGGAGAAGCAGATCGTGGTTTTCACGTGCAAGGGACTGCAGAACTGGGAATAGTTGTCAGTCTCAGGTTGATGACTTCATGTTTTACTCATTTGAATGAGGAAGGTGGATCAGGACTTTTGATATCATCCTGTTTTTATTTAATCAGGTGTTTTTTGATGGGGAACAAAATCAGCAGCTTTTAGAGAAAAATGGGAAACCTATAAAGGCTAAGCTGTGTACAGCCCGTCTCCTAGGGTATAGTTAGCACTTATTTTTAATTCAAGAACGCATTCTTGAATTTAAGCCTTTAAGTTTGTTTCAGTAACAGGGTAGCCAGACTGGGAACACTATTTACAGGTAGAGAGCATTGTGGCTTGTATTTAAAAAGTCTGCTTTGAAAATAAATTCACAAGGAAATATTTCTATTCACTTTCTAGTGCCAGGAACATCCCTTGTCTCTCCACAAAGATTATTAAAACCAGAAAGCCACTTACGTTATCTGCCCTGTTACAAACAGGACAAGCACACTGTCCAGTGATTCCTAGGCAGAATGGAGTTGCTTGTACCTGGAATCTCAAGAGATGCTGCTGCTCCAACGCTCCAGGATGATGAGGGAATATGCTATGGTGACCTGTTACAGGGTGTCATGGTTCTCATGCAAATGTTTAAAGCTGTGTTTCTAATTTTGGGAGAGGTTTACAACTCCTTTTGCCTGTCAGAAACATCCTGAGGTTAGTATTATCTGAGTTCTTCAGATGTACATCAGTTCAATATCTACACGCATCTAGAGGCATTTTAAACTATGTAACTACCTCATGTTTGTGTGTGGTTTTTCTCACACTGTCCCTTATGGAGAGCAGTGTTTACAAATGGTTTTGTTAAGAAAAGGATTTTTCTTATGTACATGCTGCCTTTTACTTATGACGGAGAAGATAATTTTAAGAATGTCTTGCACTAAGGAAATGGAGAGGTTAAATACACTTTATTTCAATGGGATCTGTTCCACCAGTCTTAGATGTTCTGCTCACCAGGTTCATGCTTGGGTGAGCAATTGCAGCCTTCTAAAATAGTAACAGGGATTCTAGTTAGCAAAACTCTGTTGCAGCTACATTTGGGGAGCTGCTGCTGTTTGTCTCCAAAATGAACGTGTTCTTAGAGCTGTGCTACTCTGTAGTCCAGCCCCACCAAGAACTAAAATATATTCCTGAGAGAAATCACTTGCATGTTTGTTCTCTCTGTTCTTGTACTTCTTGTCATTTGGGGTCAAAGAAAACATCAGAAAAAATGTGCAGTGCCGTTGGGTCCTCCTGCAGCAGCCCCCGTTTCCTCGACTGGCAGATGAAGCATTTTTTCTGAGTGTCTGCACTTCTGTGGGGACCTGTCAGCAGAATTCACCAATGGAAATGAAGAGTACCCTAGCAGTTCTGCACTGTTTCTTTTGCTATTAACATGATGTCTTTTCAGACAGATTCCCAATATTACTCTCTTTCATTTACAGTCTCATCACGACAGGATGTCAGTGTCCTGTCATCATGTGACATAAATTTCCATAAAGCATCTGAATGTTTGACCAACTTTCTCCCATTTCTACTGTTCTTAATCAGTGTTCCCAAAATGTGTCCCCAAACCTGGGGTTACAGTCACCATCATGAAATGTCCTATTTTGGTGCTGATGTAGCACAGTGTCACTTAAATAGAAAAGGAAAAAAAAAAAAAAAAAGGAGTACCAACCCCTTATGCAAACAAGGCCAAAGGGCAATTCCAGTAGCTCAGGTTTAACCTTAGATCCCATGGTGAGAGTACCTGGCATATGAGAGAGAGAGAGAGAGACCTGCCATAAAGGGTCTGTTTCCCTGTCACTGTGATGCAGCTAGCTCCAGTTTCACAATTCAACCTCCCGAAAATAGACAAACTACGGTTTTCAAGTAAAAACTATTAAAGTCATTTCATAAAACAATTGCTGAGGTTGAAGCAGAATCCCAACCTGCTGGCTGTTGTAGAAAGCATTCTGAGTTCCTAGAAATACTGTTTCAGTTTTCTGTTTCATTTCTGAAATCTCACTTAAGCTGTTCTCTTGGGTTGCCCAGGCACTACCATTATATATATCCCATTATTGCTGGTCAAATAAATGTGGACTAAATAAACAGCAGATCCAGGCAAATATAAAATAGACTATTTAACAAGAACACTATGTTCCCAAGTGATTCATACATCTATTATTTAATAGTTTTAGTAGCTGACATTGCTGTTAGTTCAACAAATCATCACACTCACTCAAGAGGTGTGTTTCTTCTTGGTCCTTAAAGTAGGATTGTAGGACTATAGCTGGTTTTTTGTTTGTTTGTTTGTTTATTTTAGGGAGTGAATAAATCCAAAACGGGAAGCATCCATCCTCAGCCACATTTTGCCACCACTTTTAGTGGTATTGCTCCACAGCTTCCCTGTGTTATCCTAGGATTAATCCTTGTACAATCAGATTAAGACTGTTCTCCACCTGCCTTGGGCATGCCCGTGGTCAACATGTAAATGTGCTGCCAAGTTGTGAAGCAGATGCAGTGCCGTAGCAGTGCCCAGCACAAGCAGCCAAGCTGCCAGCCATTGTAGCACCTCTGTCATCATCATGCAGCGCACTGCAATGTGGGCCTTTGTGGGAAAGGCCCTTGGAGAGCTGCAGCTTCTGCATCTGGAGCAGCAGTATCAGGGTGGGGCAGCAGTATCAGGGTGGGGCACCCTGTCACCCTGGGTGTCACTTTTTAGCTGGCTGTAAGATCACTGCTGCCAGATGTGAGAGAGGAGCATTATCTCTGCCGTTTGCATAGGCTGCTTTGCTCATGAATATTCAGGAAGCTACATGAGCATGTGGACAGCAATGTGTCTGCGAGGAAGGTCTGCTGCTCCAACCAGCGTTTCCCCCACTTCTCGAGACAGATTTGGAGTTCTTGTTTGCTCTAAAATATTTGCAGTCAGTCATTTCTGACTAATATTGACATTATTTGCTGTCACATGCAAGCACAGTAGGTTACTGTAGAATGCTGTCCAGCTGGACGCAGTGCTTCCTGGTGCTAGCAAGTGGTGAATTGATAGTCTTTTCATGCATTACTATTATAAGCTTTTTGGGAGGAGGTTTCCACAGCAAGAGATAGGGCTCAGGTGTGGTATGCTGGTGCTCCTGCCAATATTAATTCTTCTAGTTGCCTGGTTAACATGTCCTGCACAGAAACTCATGGTTGAATGTTCACCAACTTTGGTATCAGGAGTTCCCCTGCAGCATGTCAGTTTGATAGGGACCAGTGAGGTATTTTTTAACCAATTCCATGGACGTTGTCAGGTTTTCATGATTCCTGTTTCACAGCCTCTCTTTGCCTCCCTCCTGCTGTCTTTCAGGAATATTATGGTTGTCTATAGATCTTTTGGTCTTCTACAAAGCCCAGGTTTGTTACAGCAGGACAGGAAGGGCTCTGGCACAGGGTCACTGCTGGCAGCTAAGTGTGGAATGTTTTTAACATCTCTGTTGCATTACTGACAGCAGCTGCAAGATTCAGCAAATTTCCTTTCCCTGGTTCAACATAAATTCTCACAGACAAGGCACAAACTAGTGAGAGGGGCTGAAACTAAAAGGAAAAGGGTTTGTATCAGCGCCAGGAAAACCCCAACTATCATCTTCCTTTGCTGGAGATGGGCAGAACTCCACCATCCCCACCACCAAGCTCAGGCACAGCTTTGTGTGCCCATGCTCAGTATCAAGGCCACCAGAGCCTCAATCTGGGGTGTATTGCTGCTGTATATGATGGACACGTAAAAAGGGAAGTTAACCAAGCCTTTCCCTGGCGCCAGGGTGGCGGTTGTCATGTTATTGCCGATGGCTTTATTGGAAGCTGTAAATGCACAGCCGTCCCCTCCCGTGACCTCTGCGCCATACAGGACTGTGCAGCTGAGTCACTGTGCAAGACAACAAGACAGCCATCTGTCTGCCTGTCCATGGTGAATTCCTGAAAGGTGTGACACAAGGGGAGAGATGCTGACAAGTGGTGAGATACTACTGAAGAGGATGAGAAGGCTGACACACATCCTCCAGAACTGTGGTTTGGGGTTCCTGCATGGGCAAGCTCAGGTCAGGGTGTCAAGAGCTATCAAGAATGGAGCCACTTCTCTCACAGGTGCCGTTCTGTTTGACTGCTTTGGGTGGAGAGTGCTCCACCAAATCAGGGATTGCTTTTAAAGCACACATTGTGAGCAAGCGTTAGTCAACAGCTCTCCATAGTAACATCCTTCTCATGCATGGCTATAAAGGGCCAGATTGTGCTCTCGGTGGATTTCAAGCAAATCCATGGTTTGCACAGAAACATACCCTCCATTAGCAGCTCTGTGGTACATGTGTTGTCCGGTGGGAGGAGGTTGCATGGATCACCAGCTTCCCACACCCGTGCATCACACGCCTGCAGTGGGAGATGCCGAAGGCTGGAAATCACAGATTTTGCACCACAAGCCTACACACTGGTTGCTTGTACACAACCTGTGAGGAATCCTGCCATGTGGAAGGTCCCGGTTGGGCTGGAGTTGTCCCGGTCATCCTCCCACCCACTGCCTCCTTGACAGAAAGCCATGCTTGTGTGCAAGGAGAAGCTGGCTTGAGACTGGGAATCTGTGAACATTCTGGATTGACCTTTTTCCCTGCAAGGAATTTTTCAAAAAGGTAAGTGTTGAAGAGCCAAAAGCTGGGCTATGTCCTGGTATATCTGGGTATAAGCACTCTTGGCAGAGCAAGGCTCTGCTGTTAGCTGTGGCCCCAGTCTTTTGAATCCTCTTCATCTAATGGGAACTTCAGACTCTGGAAGCAGCAAGCGAATAACAACTCAAGCATGAGGTTTGAAGCCAGGTACTCCCTGCTGCCCTTGCAGGATGATGAACAATGAGGCCCTTTGCAGCCAGCTGAAAAAAAAAAAACAAACAAAAACAAAACAGAACAAAACAAAACAAAACAAAAAAACAACGACAAAAACCAACACAAAGTTTCCAAGCTGCTCATGGAAAGTCAGTGAAGCAATTACGTTAATGACTATGAATGAGGCTAAAATCATTCTTGGATGAAAATGAGTGAGGGGCTAAATGAAATGAACAATTCATAGCCTAGCTCCCAGCATATTTCCACTATGCAACAGCTTTGTTTTAGGAACTGTCTCATCCCTCATTTGTGCTTGCTGGGACTCTATTTCCACTCTGCTGGGTCTGGTGTCTCATCAAAATGCCTTCATAAATGGAGCAAACAAGAGCTGTATATGGCAGGAAAACATTCAATTAACATGATCCAAGTTGTTTTAGGGGCAGAGTTAATCAAGCGTTCAGCGTTTTGTCATTCTTGTCTTTCTTTCCTGGGAAAATCCTATTAGTATGAAATCACTTAATTGGGCACTTCAAAGAGCTGATGGGAAAACAGCCTTCACCAGGATATAAATGCCATTCAGCTGAACACTGGGTTCATTTAGACTTTTGCTGGAGCATGAGTGTTTCATTAAGAGCCTTCATATTTCCTACTTAAAAGAAAAAAGCTTGTTAGTAGAGATAATAATAATAATGATAAAATCTTGGAGATTTGAATCTTGCTGAAGCAGGTTTTTAGTGCATGCATATTCATGGCTTCATTTACAGCTGGGCATCTTACACCTATACTAAGTGCATATCAAACACTGCTTTTCTGAGCTGGGTGATTTCACAACTGCTTTGGGTATTCTTATGAGTAAAGAATGTTTCATACCCCATGGGAGGTGGGTGACAGCCCCAGCTGATCTTTCAGGTGTTGTGCGGTGCATTTTGCAGGACCGCACACCCAAGGCCAGGAGCTTGTCCTTGCTCTCCATGTCACAACCCCTGGCAGAGGGGAGAGGGCTCTTTGGGGCATGCAGGACTCTTCACTGGGAGATATGATCAAGGGGCTTTCTTTTAGGTCATGGAGAAATTGCAAAAGAACAGCTGAGGTGGTCTCAGTTTCCCCATGATCAGGTTGTTTCTGTGGACAGAAATTTAGGCTTTTGTAGGGCTTGAGTTTATCCTGCCTTGAAGAATAGCACAGTGTGCCCTAACCTGTCATTGAAAAATTCATCCCAAAAGACCTGAAGGAGACTCATCTGCCTGGGACTTTTCCATTTCTTCCAGCTAATTTGGTTGCTCTAACAGGAATATTAAATTTTCTGACAAACCTTGTTTCACTTGGCCCTTCAACCATCAGATTTCCAAACCAGCTTCCCTGCTGCTGCTGCTGAGGACGGCTGGGTGAAAAACTCTGGATCACTTGGTTCCTATGATCACCTCTGGCTTTTGCCTGGGTAAATGTTTCCAGGTCAATCACATGCTGATATATTAATGACATTTTGTATTCAGCCTATATAACATTCTCCCATGTAGGTCTCTGAGTGCATTTAAAGCAGTTAAGAACATGGGTTGGAGACTTCAGCATCTCACCCACCAAGAGGTCCTTTCTTGGCACAATGTTTTGCCAGCTTCATTCTTCTGTTTGGGCTGAGGATTACTTTAGGCAGATGCCCGTGGCTCAACAATTCCCAACTTACCCCATTCTCAGTGTTTGAAGCCCAATTTCTTCACCCATCTCAGATTATTTCCCCCTTCCCTCTGCATCCCCCAGCACCAGGGTGCTGCTCACCACGTCCCTGGAGAGGACAAAACTCGGTCTGAGAGGAAATGTGCTCAGGCATGCTCCCCTGTCACTGCCCCGGCCATCCCAGCACTGAGCACAGGCTGACTCACGCACCTCTGCCTACTGTGAATAATTTATTTGCATACGTCTGAAGCAGCTTCTTCTTCCCTTGACATCTGCTAGGACTTACCTGCAGTGAGCTGTGTGGAGAGGAAAAGCTCCCAAGGATTTCCCATCCCAGATGGCAACAGCCTTTCTGTATTTAAGTGCATTCAATGGCTTGGAAGAAGGATACTTTGAAGGTTATGAAATGTGCATTAATTTCATATATCACTGTTGCCTTCAGCCCTTAGGATCTGTTTTGCAAGCAAATTGCAAGAAAGGATTTTCCCATGATCACACCATGGGGGTTTGGGACAAGTGGGTGAGGCTGGGACAGGAGAGGTGACAGCTCTGATGGTGTGGCTGTAAAAAGAGGGTGAGAAGGAAACTCTCTGCCTGTCCACACACCACTCCTGGTCCCTGGTGCTGTGCCTCTGACCTGTTCCTCCTACGTGTTGTTGGGATTGAACATCATGAGTCACCTTTGGGGTTTTCTTTAGTTCCTGTACTGCCTTCTGCATTAATCACACTTTTCCCCCCCTTTTTTTCTGATGATGCCACTGCAGACTTGACCATGGACTGTCTGACCCAGACCCTGACACCATTTCTCTCCCCACTTCCCATTTCCAACAACCCACTATGTGTAGGTCTCTACAGCTGCTGTTTTGCTTCCTCCCCTGGGGTGCTGGCTCCACACAGCCAGAGCCTGCAGGTGTAGCTCAGCCACTGATCCCAGCACTAGGACCTGAGGGAGTGAGCCACCCTCACCCTGGGGACCCTAAGCCCATCCCAACAAAACTTCCTGGCCATTGTTACGGAGCCACTTGCTAGGTTGGTCCTGGAACATGCCCCTCCAACTGTAACTGGGGGTATTCACATCAGCCAATCATGTTGGTTGGTTGTCTCACATCACTTTGCTTCTCTAATCCTTCTTTGCAGCATCACTCACTCACTCTCACATCAGCAGTTGCTGGAGTTTGCTGCAGATTGCAAAAGCAAGCCCACTCCTTCATCTGCCAATCAGGTGCTGCTTTAAAAAGCTGCCAGCTTTGACAGCTTCATTCTCTCTTTTTTTTTTTTTTTTTTTTACTTTTTTTTTCCCCTTGTATTTGGGAGTCTTTTATGAAAAAGAGCTCACTTAAACAGTGAGCATCCTCTTGGTAAGTGCTTCTCCATCCAAGAGCCCCAGGTGGCAGCTGGAGACTGCACTACTTGGGGAGGATGCACACTTCACCACTGCTGTGGTTGGGCCGGCGTTGGGCTTCCCTTCGGTTCTGAGCACATCTTTTTGACATCCAGAGGAAGTAAACCAGTGAACTTCAGCTTGAGCAGCACTGGCAGTTGGCAAGGAAATGATGCACAGTGAAACACATTGTGTTGCTGAAAGGTGCTCCTGCAACCAGGAGCAAAAATCTCATGGGAGAACAATGGGAACGGCTTCCCTGCAAGGAAAGGCTGCTCCAGTTTGCCTGTTGTCTCTGTGTATTACAAACAGGAGGACAGGTTGAATTTGTAGTGCTTGTTTTCAGCCTGAGGGGGAGGCTCAAAAAACTGCACTGGAGCCTGTTAAGTTGTGCGTGTGCTGGACAGCAAGCTTCCAGCATCTCCCACTGAGCCCCAAAAACATTAACAGTGGATCAAACTCCAGTGATTTGGCAGCATTTGGGTTCAGCCCCCAGCTTTGCCAGGATGGATTTTCTGCAATGTGCAATATTAATTTAGGATGCTTTCATATTCCCGAGAGGCTTGCAGGGACCTTTCCTCCCCATCCCATCCTGCCTGTTCGGAGGGAGCCAACCTGAATATGAATGTCTTGGCCAGGTCCTGTGCTGCAGTGGGGACCAGCACTGGAAAATACTGCTGCAGTGTGTGGCTGCCTCCAGCCAAACATGCCCAAACATAATCTCTGGCTGCTTGGGCTAGGTGGAAGCTGCTGGTCCAGACAGGAAATGCATGGGGTTTTTGCATGCTGAGGGTCCTGCTGCTGGGAGGGCTCAGCCCCCAGCACCCACCAGTCATGGGGTGCCTGGTGCTCTTGAGGAGTGCCTGCAAATGAGAGCTTGAATCTGGCCTTGTATGCCTCTTGAAATCGTGCTGTCATCTTATTGTACCCCAAAGGAGAGTACTATGTTTGCACCCTTGCTGCCCAAATCATCATGTCCAAGGTGCCTGGGCAGTTTATGTCATGCTGAGGGGATGCTGCAGAGCCCGTCCCTGTGCATCACAGGCAAGCTGACCCTGAAGGCATTGACTCTGGTGCTTTAGGGCAGACGTGGCCCCAGCACAGCACAGGGGTGGGTGCTCTCTGCTTTAACCCCAATGGAAGCTGCCCTGGTTTTGGACCTTTCGTGTGCGTGAACTTGGATGCATTTTCCAGCCACACATCCCTCCAGATACTTCCCACAGTTTCCTGCAGGACGTGCACAGACTTGTTACTCCTCCTCGCCCTTGTCTGGGAAGCTGCAGGACTCAGACCATCGGATGCTTCCCCAAAACTATTCGCTGGTGCAGCCCGGTGCAGGGGCTCCGCTGGCGGAGCAGAGCCCGGCCCTCTGGATGAAAACCCCGCAGGAGAGGCCAGGGGCAGACCTGCAGCCCAGGACAGGGCTAGGCAGTGCCTGGGGACAAGGGGTGCATCACCCCCGAGCCGAACACCCGAGGGGCAGCGAGAGCCGCCCCGCGTTACTCCATCATTCCCCTTCCCATTTGAATTCCGCCCTCCAGCGGCCCAGGAAAGACCGCGGTGGGATGCGGAGCCCCCTCCAGCCAGCAAAAACGCCGTTGCTGAAGATCCCAGCGTCTCTTGCTTGGCAAGGGGGCGGCCCCGCGGCCCCCGTTTCCTGCATCCGCTGATGGGGGGTTCCCGCATCGCCCCGCGTCCCCTGTCCGGCAGGCCCCGCATCCCCCCGGACGCCCCGGGTCGGGGCCGGGGTGGGGCCGAGACGCGGGGGCGGGGGGGAAATCCCGGGAGACTCCGTGAGCGGCGGGAGGCACCGCCCCGGCCCGCCCCGCCCCGCTATAAAGGGCGGAGAGCGGCACCGGGCAGCGACGGGAGCGGCGACGCGAGGGTGAGTGCGGCGGCGGTGGCGCTCGGTGCGGGCCGCATCGCCCTGCGGGTACTGGTGCTCGCCGGGGTTAGGCTGCAAGAGGAGGAGGAGGCGGCGGCGGCAGCAGCAGCAGCAGCAGCAGCAGCAGCTCCTCCTCGCCGCTGCCGCTGGGAGGGCGGTGGCTGTGCGCCGGTAACGGGGGAGCGGGGAGGTGGCGGCCGGGTTTAGGGTGGCCCGACGCCGGGTGGCGCTCGCCCCCCGGTGGCGGCGGGCCGCAGAGCATCCTTCGCCCCAGCCGAGCCGGGGGCGGTGGAGCGGGAGCCCCTTCCCCACTCCGGGCCGTTGGCGCCGTGAGCGCGGCGCCCTTTGCCCCTTCCCCGGGCTTAGCGTCGCGTCCGCTGCCGGGTGCAGGATCTCCTCGCAGCGAGCGGGTGGGACCGGGAGCGGGCAGGTCCCGGTGCCGCAGGTGCCAGCGGGGCCGGGAGGGGGACGAGGGGGTCGTCGCTCGCCGCGCCCGGGAGCGTCTCGGCCTCGCCGGACGAGGTCCGACCGTGCGCCCGCATCACCTGCCGGCCCGGCCCGTGGAGCTGGGGAGGCTGCGGAGCGGAGCCACCCCCGTGGGAGGGGACGGCGACCTGGCCCCGGTCCTTCCGCGTTCGGCCGCCCGCAGCCGTGACTCAGGCCGAAGCTGCGTGGTGGCACCCAGGCCCCCGCGGCGGCTGGAGGATGGGGACCTCGAGGCGTGGCGGAGGCGGGCAGGGCTGAGGGTGGCCGGGCCGGGTGTCGGAACATGTCCCCTGCCCGGTACCTGCCGGGGCTTGCCCGGACATGCTGGGACTTGCCTCGCGATGAGGTCACCCTGCTCGCGCTGTGGCTGCCAGCGGATAGGAAGCTGCATTTCTGTTTTTCCTCGGGGATGCTCACTGTGGGGTGGGAGCAGGGCAGAGGGTCGGGGCGACCCCGTCTGGGGGCCCTCCGGCAGCCCCTGGGTGTGCTGAGCCGGCTGCCTGGGTGGTGATGTGTGGTGGGGACCTGGGCTAGGACAGATCTTCCCTAGACCTTCCCAGCTGCTGGGGCTGGGGACAGGAGGCTCACCCCCTATCCTGGGGGAAGTCTGGAAGGGTGCATGTCTGGGGGTCTGTTGGGGTCCTGGCTTTGGGGATCTCAGGTGGGGTGAGAAATGGCAAAGCTGTCTTGCATGAAGGGATTTTTGTGTGTTTGTGAATCCTTTTTTAACCAGATCTAGTGAACACAGCTGCCAAAGTGGGATTGAGTTCCAAAAGCCGTTAATCCCAGAGTGGTGTTGGTTTTGCTATGATAACAAAGCTGATCTCACAATGGTGGGTGGTGCAGGGGATCCATTAGCCCCACACATGTGTCAGGGGAGGGCTGCTTGGAATGGAAGCCTTTGCCGCTTACCTTGAAGGTCAAGGCTGTTAGCATTAATTTGGAAAAAACAAACGGGGTCTTGCCCCTGGTTACCCAACAGCTTCTTAGAGTTGACAAATTGGTTAAAAGTGATCAAACTTGCAGCATGTTCTTGCAGCTGCTTAAAAGGCTTCCTTGCCACTGAGCCTGGGTTTTTGAGATGAAGAAACTAGCCAGAAAAACATCCGGTTGCTTCACTTGCATGTGTGCCTGCCTGAGTCTTTGTGACTGTATGGAAATGGGAATGAGGTGGGATTTTAGACTGAGGTGCTGGATGCTCTGCCATGGCAGGGCTTCACCTGCTGGAAGAGGAATGGGGAATGACAACACTTGTACATTTCCCCATCTCTCTGAATCACTCCAGGCTGTGTTTGACTTCATTTATGTTTGAGTTTATGACCAAGACACCACTAAAAGCCCAGAACGAGTGTTGGCAGACAGGGGCTCCACTCTAGGCTGTTTTGCTGCCCAGCAAGTCCCACCCTGGCTGCAAGCTGCTTTGCCCTGGCAGTAGATGTGTCAGCCCTTTGGCTTGCTCATGGCTCACCCAACACCCTCTAACCTGTTCTGCTTTCCTCCCAGCTGCCACGATGCCCCTGTCGCAGAGCAGGGCTGGGCAGGTGCCATGCAGTAGCAAGGTGTGCAGGAACCTCTTTGGCCCTGTGGACCACGACCAGCTCCAGAATGACTTTGAAGATCTGTTGAGGCAACACCTGGAAGAAGCTCAGCACCGCTGGAACTTCAACTTTGAGACAGAGACACCATTGGAAGGACACTTCAAGTGGGAGAGGGTACTCCTGGCTGAGCAGCCTTCCCAGGAGATCCTCAACCTTGGCAAGGCCACCAGCAGTGAGTGCAGGAGCTCCTTGGCTCACAAGGTCCCATCTAAGGACCATCTTGGTGGGTCTCATGCTGAGGCATCTCAGCAGAGCTCAGAGTTTGGCAGGGCTGGTTCTCCACAACACTTGAAACGTGGGCAGGCCACCATTAAAGGTGAGTTTTGGTGTCCTCCTGTGTACTCAGTGTCATTGCTGGTGTCATGACCATCCTGGTAGGGACAGGTGGAGGGGATTAGGTGCAAGAGCCTTGTCTGACTCCTGGCCATGGGATCTTCATTCATCTTTCCTGGGGAAGTGGAACCTGTCTTCCAAGGGGAAAGGCTGCAGACTGGGGTTCCTTTGATTGCTGAGGGGTGGGCAGTGAGTTCACACCAGGGTTGGAGGTCTTGTGACTCAAAATGACCCAGGACAGTTCATCAGCTTCAGTTCCCATGACCTGAGCCTGTCCTCAGGATCAAGGTGAAAATACAGTTCAGAACAGTCACTCCTGGGAGAAGAGATGGTGGAGGCTATTCTCTCCTGGAACTCATGGCTTTGATAGGTGGCTCTAAGATGAAGCATCCCTGGGCTAGGTTTTGGGGTGCTGACATGGGAAGCTTCTGCTGCTTCTGATGGGCTGGAGGCATTTTTTTAACCCTCTCTTCCTGCCCTCCAGACTTCTACAGCTCCAAGCGAAGGGTTGTCCGTGACAAGCCCAGGCTGTGACTGCTACCATCTGGGACAGATGCTGATGTGCTCTGGGGTTATCTCTGGCTCTTTCCCCTACCCTGTACTGTGTAAGTTGTGTGTATCAAGCAATGTTGAGTCTGTAGTTCCCTATTTATGAGTCCCTCTGGGGTCCTGAGAGACCTTCACTGTGTGCAATGTGTAAAGAAGAGTAGGAGCCCATGTTGAAGATTGCAGCCCTGCCAAAGGGATTGAAGAGGACTGAAATGGGGCATGTGGGACTGTCCAAGTCTATCCTCTGTCCTGTGTTGGTAGGACCAAGCACTGTCCTTGCACCATTTTTGCACTATCCTGCTGTCCAACCACGGTTCTTCCCTGCCTGATGGCCAGCTACGGAAGATGTGTCAGCTCTGTGGCACTAGAATTCATCAAGGTCACCAATATGGATTGCAGAGCAGTGGGACAGCCTGGCGCAGAGTACACAGCATCACTGGCATGTGGTGCTGGCACAGCAGGATGGACATGTCTTGGTGAGCCTTCTACCACAAGGGGAAGCACAGCAATGCTGGGGGCTGCTCCTTCCCCCCAGGAAGGAAGTACTGGTACCTGGACAGCCCTTCCTCTGAGTGGCTCTATGATGCTATCAATGGACACCAAAGTGGTGATGTGCTGGAGGTCCTCAGCACAGCCCCTGTGGGGCCAGCAATGCCTGAAAGACTTTGGGTTGCCCTGAACTCTGACCCAAACTCCCATTTCCTCATGTTGTTGGCTTGAGTGGTGCTGTTTGCCCTCCTGTTGTGCCTCATTCAATGCTGACACTAGGCTGGAGAGCTGCTGCTCTGGCACTGTAAGACTGCTTGAGGGATGGAGTCTTGCTTGTGAGGATGAAGCTGAGAGAAGTTGTAGCCTTTTCCTGAACTTTTTTTCTATTAAGGAGCTGGGGGAGAGGACCCTTGCCTGGCTCTGCAGAGTGAGCAGCTTCTGTTGTCTCTGGGATGCGGGGATGTCCTGGCAGTGCCACATGGTGCTGCAGGACATGTCCTTGCTCTTGAGGGACTCAGTGCTGCCAGGTCTCAGCACTTTCACTGGGTTCATCTCCTGCCCTGCTGCATTTGGACTCTGGAAACTGGTGCAAGATGGTCCCAGGTGGAGTAGGGATGGGGTCCACCTCCCACCTTGTACCATGGTGCACTTTGCTGTCGAAGAAGCTGGCAAGCTCCCAGCACTAAATGTTTATTTATAAAAATGCTATTAAGGCTGCCTGGGGGAGGGGAAATACCTGTTTGTCTATAAATGTAACTGAATAAATACAAGTCTTGTGTAAGGAAATCAGTGGCTGTGGATTAATGGAAATAACTATGCTTTGTGGTGAGCTGGGAGCAGGGTCTGTCTGTGGGGGGAGGTGACTAGGTACCTGCCTGGTAGGATGGGCTGGGGACTACTTTAGGGATGCAACCCTGCATTGTGGGCTGTGCCTGCCTTTGGTCTGTCTGGGAGTAGGGATGGAAGCTTCAGCAACCATGGAGCTGTGCTTTATGTGGAGCCAGGTGGGGAGGGGCTGTCATAACACTGGATGATATCTTGGCTTGAAACATTGAAGCCATGAGATGGGAGTTGTTGAAGAGTGGTGGTGTGGTGAAACCTCACCCCAAACAGTCCACTTAACCCTGCCCAATTGTGGAATTGGGTGTGGAATTAGCACTGTGGTGCTCCCCCAGTGTCCTCAGCAGAAGCTGCTGCCACATGTGTGGGGACCTCTGCTATCTATGTCATGCCTCTGCTTCCACATGCCCAGAAGCGCCCCTTGAAATTCTTGTGGAGTGTTATCATTGTGCAGTCTTTTAGCTGTTGCTGTCTCAAGCCCTTTTAATATTTTCCCTTTAAGTCAGTCCTTCCAACCCCTTTGACTGTTGCCAGCTGCTCCCCTCTGCTGTCACTTCACCTTTGTCAACAGCAGTGATGGTTGAAGAAGGGAGAAGTAAATCTGCAGCTGAACATCCCCCAGCACTGTTCATGGGGCTCTGGAGACAGCCAGGACCTGGCTCCTGTAGTCCTGGATATGATGTTTGTGCTGCCCTGGGAGACCCCAGCCCTGACTGGGGAGTGGCTCAGGCACTAACCCCTCATGTTCCTAATATGGCGTTAAATCCCCTTTGATCAGTGCCTTCCTGGGGTCTTCTCAGGGCCAAAGAGTGCTATGGCTGCTGCAGGTTTGTGCTGCCCTAGAGCTGCTGAAGGATGCTGGAAGGATTCTGCAGAAGGATTCTGCAGTTGGTCAGCCCCACCTCCCCCTCCCTGCCTTGCAAGCCATTCCATCGTAAGTGCTGCTGTTTGGAGATATTTAGGGTTCTCCCCAAAAAATCATCCCCAAGGAAAAGCAAAGCTGAAATGCAGCCTTCTCTGTGCAGTGGCAAATGGCCACAGGGGCTGCAAGAATTAGAGATCAACGTGAGATTGGGGTGCTCTCCAAACAACCCAGCCTGTGTCTGGAGGGAGGCTGTGTTGATGCAATCTGGGGTTATGGGCACAGGCTTTGCCTTTGGAAAGCAAAACCAGAGCAGTCATAGCCTTTGCCCGTGTAATGAAGCAGTCCTCTGTGAGGGCAGTAGCTGGATGTAAATTCTAGTTATAATCTAAAGATAATAATTGACATTTCCCTTTGTTGTTCTTTAACCTTTTTCTTGGGATGTCTTCTCATTTTGCAGTTAAAGCTAAACAAAAATGAGTGCAACCCATTTATTCTGCCATCCTGCTGCAAACCAGAGTGGTTGAAGGCAGCTGAGCCGGCAAGTACTTTCTCAGTACTGGCTGTACGTGGTGTCAGTAATTCCAGCAGCATCCCCTGGAAAAGACTGGTACAAGCAGCATAGAGGTGATTTCTCCAAATCCTGGGGCCAAAGCCAAATCCTACAAGGGGATTTTGCAGGTTTGCTCCTTCATCACTGGGATGTTATAATCCAGTAGTCTTTTACATAGATTAGTAGATTGAGTTATTTGGCCTTTTGAACTAATGTTTGCTGTTTCTCTGATGCATTTCCCCTGCCTTGCCCCAGACACGTTCCATCCTTGGCCAGATGCTGCAAATGAGGAGAGGACAGGGACTTCTGCTGTGCTTACAAGTGGTGGTGGAGATGCTGCTGCAGGGCTATTGTAGGTTCAGGACAGTTTTAGGGTGTCCAGTGACCCCCTCAGGCAGGCTCTTCGCATACTTGCTTGCAGCACAGCAAACAGGAAATGTGTGCACCGGTAGTTGAGTGCAACCCAAAAACGGAAAGCTGCCTTGAGTAAGAGAAAATGACAGCTTGGGCGTGGGGCAGGCGGGTGTGCAGCAGCAATGCCCTCGGCGTGGGGCTGATATCCCTCTAACCTCAGGGAACCTCACAGCACGGCCAGACAGTGCCCTGAAGCTCAGGATACCTTTCAGCACACAGAAAAGGTAAGTTTTGCTCTAGAGGTGGCTCATGCATCACCTTAAATAATAGAAAAGCAAAGAAAAAATATTTTTGCTAGTGTTAGTGACTTACAGTTTAGATTTCGGCCCTCTGTTACTCCTGGCTGTGCAGCTGCCAAATTTTGGCAGTGATGACCCTATGGAAGCCTGTCAGCAGGAAATATCTCAGACTTCAGTGTTTAAATTCATTTTTTTTTCCATCTTTTCCTTGTTCTGTGTCCCCGTTTCATGGTGTGCAGCAGGCTCAGCTGTCTGTGGTGATGGGGCAGGTAGCTAGGGATTTTTCCACCACCTTCAGCTGTTTCCCCAAAAAAATGTTGCTTATGCTGTCTTAGAGGCTGGGATCACAAAACAAGGTACCCAGATTCTGCCCCCACCTTGCTGGGTTCCCTGTGGGACCCCAGTGACTTTGCAGGACCCTCTTATGTCTTCATGATGCTGTGGGATGGTGCTTGTGGGTGCTGCACAAGAGTTGAAGAGGATGTGGACATTTTGGGGGCCTATTCCTGCATTTCCGGTGCACCTTAGGGCTTAGCAAAATTGCTGTTTCACATTGCAAAAGGAAAGAAGCCAAGGGATGGAGCAGCACGGGGTTTCCCCAGGCAGAGCACAAAGACAGGCTTCTACCCTGGCCAGCTTTTGGTCACAATTTGGTGATGCTGTGAGGCACCAAGGATGGGAGGTTTGAACCAGGGGAGAATGTATGGGCACAAGTGGAAACCTCCCCAAGGCTGCATGCAACTCTGCTCAGGGATGACTCACAGCTGTGAAAGCTGGGGAGGGGAATTTTAAAAGATGCTGATGAGCTCCCACAAAACAGGTGGAGCCACTCAGCTTTGCTCAGACTGAGCATCACCCCAGCTGGTCCTTTGCTGAGGGCTATGGCACCTCCCAGGTGGCCTTCAGCCCTGGATGCTGCCCTGCATGTCCCCTGTAGCCCGGGCAGCCTGAGCAGGGCAGAAGCTGTGTGCCTGGTGGGTGCTGGGCTCAAAGCCTGGCTGGTGGGGATGGCTGTTGCTGTTGGCTGAGGCCACGTTTGCTCTGTGCAACCGGAGATAAGTGCCTCTCTTCCTATTGCCAAACCTGCCAGCCACTCAGGGCTGTTTCCACCAGTTAAAATGAATTTCTGAGACTCAGTAATCACTGGTTCCCCCTCTGCAGTACCCAGCTGTGAGCCATGGCTGAACACCGGGCAGGTGCCAAGGGCCGGCGCATGGGCTCCAGCCGTCGCAGGCAGCTCTGCAAGGATTCTGGTCCCAGCGAGGAGCCACTGTGGGCATCTAAAGTCATGCAGAAGGTGCAGGACTTCATCCAGGGGCACCATAAGGACCAGACAGGGTTCATCACTCGCTCAGACATGCAGGTAAAGAATGGGACCACTGGGATCCTGATGACTGGATGTTTTTTTTTTTTTTTTCCTAATTTCTTTTATTCTTAGAAGTTGCAGGAGAAGAATTTCCCATGCAGCACGGAGGAGCTGGAGCTCCTCTTTGATGGGCTGGATGCTGCTGGCACCGGGCAGTTGAACACTGAGGAGTTCGTTGCCGGGCTCTGTAAGTACCAACACAGTGTCTCCAAGCATCCTGGTCCCGTCCCAGTGCCCCTTTTCCAAGAGGGATCTGCAACACTCCCTGTTCTGGGTGGCACACAGTGGCCCAAAAACAGCCCTGCAGCTGGGCTCTGAGCCCATGGCTCACTGGGTCCAAGTGCACTGGAGCAGCTCGGAGAAGTGCTGGGATGGTGAATGCCAGGATTTGGGTTGGGCACTGAGGGTTCGGGCTGTGTTTTGACAGGGCAGTTCCTGAGCTCCCAAAAGGCCAGCAGGGACCATCGCCAGCGGAAAACAGCATCCTGGAGGAACTTAGTCTTTGCCGGCCCTTTGTTGGAGGGGGTAGACAGTGAGGAGCAGAAACGCTTTGCAGCATTCATGGACCAGCTGGGCACAGATGACATCTCTGAAGAGTGAGCAGCCTGGCTTAGCACCTATGGGTGTCCTGCAGGATGGGGCAGAGCTGCCTGAGGTTGGAACAGGGCAGGATTTTCCCCCAGTTTGGTCCCCCTACAGGCTGCAAGCACTTTTTCCTGGGTGCAGGAGCAGGGGACAGGATCATGGCCACTGTCAGGACCACATGTCCCCAGCAGCATGGGCTAAATGATAAGAGACGCCAGAACTGGCAGGGCATTGGGGGATGTTTGCTGCCAAAAGCCTCTCTCTCAGCAGGCGGGAGATCTGGCAACTCTGGGCCAAGCTCCGGAAGGATGAGCCACAGCTCCTGGGCAACCTGGAGGACTTCCTGGCCAAGATGAGGCATCGCATTCAAGAAGCCAGGAGCAAGAAGGAGGTCTTGGAGGTGACCCTGAACAAGTGAGTCACCCCATGACATCAGAGAGGGACAAGGAGGGGAACAGGGACAGGAAGGATGGGGTTCCTGCTCACCCCAGCCATAGAGATGCGCCCAAGGAGGCATCCAGCAGTGAATGGAGCTGAGGTTTTCCTTGATTTCGATGTTTGGGATTGAGCTCCCTCTACAGTCACTCACAGGACAGCAAAAGTGTCAGACTCCTGGACACATCCTTGCTGGGTGAATGCCTCCAGGCAGCCATGGCTGCAGTCTGCAGGTTGCATGGGCAACATGGGGTCCCCAGACCTGCACCCTTTTTGATGAGGTCTGAATCCCCCCCGACCCCTCAACCCTGCTGTCCCTACCAGATGTGTGGCTGACCACAACCTGGAGGTGCAGCGGCTCTGTGCAGCCATGGAGCAACAGATCCAGCAGGAGCAGGAGCGGCTGGAGCAGGAGGTGGGTTTATTAGCTGCTCATCCCCTCCAGCCATCCACTCTGGGTGGACCTAGTGCCCCCAAACCTAGATGGATGGGTGGGTGCCAATGTTCCTGTTGCCACTCCAGAGCATGGCCCGAAGCCACTTGCATGGCATGGAGCTGCAGCGAGTCCTGGATGCCAGTGAAAGGGAGGTGCAGCGCTTGGTCACAGCACAGGTAGAGGTGAGATGATCCCAAATCCTGGTCCCCATTGCAATGCAGAACTTTGAGCTGTGCCTTTACCTTTGGCATGGTGTTGTACACCTGATCCTGGACAGTCCCTACCAGCCCTTGATGCAAGTTACCACACAGGACCTCCATCACCTCACCTCTGCCACCCTCATCCCCTTCCTCTCCTCCTTCCCTGGGAGCATCCAAATTGAGTTTTCCACCTGACACCCTGGGGGAAATCCAGCCCCAGGTCTAGAGGATATGGTGATCCACCATTTAGAGATGGTGATCCATTGTTTTTCATGTTGGGCCAAGGGGTCCCAGCTGGGTGTGAGTGTCATAGTTGTCATCCTGCAGCTGGAGACACGGTGCCACAGCCTCCGCAGCATGCAGCAAACTGCCAGCACTGAAAAGCAGCAGCTGGAAGAGAGCAACCGGGTGCTGGAGGAGCAGCTGCAGCACATCAACCTGCAGCTGCAGCAGACCCATGGGTACCTGTGGACCACAAGGGCCGCGGTAGCTCGAGAGCACATGGAGGAGCTGCAGTGAGTAGCTGAGGGACCAGCATCTCCTTCTGCTCATACCCGGTTTCCTCCTGGGGTTTGAAGCAGATGGGATGTGAGTTGTGATGATGCTCAGCCATCATTTTGCTTCAGTTGGGGAGGCAGTGGTCTGGATGGTATGGATGAATAGTGGCTTGGTGTGCAAAGTATTGGAGGGGGGAGGGGGGAATACAACAAACAAACAAACAACAACAACAAAAAAAACAGGACTATCAGCATTATGCACTGAATGTCCTTTGAAGGTAGTCCCAGGAGATGGGGGCAACCTTCACCCAGGAGGACCCCAACCAGCACTGGTGCTAGGGCCAGTGGTGGGTTTTGTTGTCCCCCTCCTGGCTAGACCAAAGCCCATCACTACTTCTGGAGCTAGTGATGACCTGGGGGCAGGGATGGAGGCAGTGCAGAGGATGCATTTCCCATTGTGACCCCTGTGCTCTTTGCTTATAGGGACAGAGCAGTGGCAGAGCTGCCTGGTGAGATGCCACCATCCCTGCAGGTACTGCAGCCATGCATGGTAGGAACAGGATGGGGTGTCCCTGCTCCAGAGCCTGGCTTTCACACAGGGGGTTGGCACCATGTCCCACATGGTTGAAGAGGGATGGGGCAGCAGCATATTAGGGTTGATACTTCCAAATTTTGTGTGGGAATGTCTGTAAACTGAAGCTGGAAAGCTAAACATCATACGACATTGATACACTCCCTTGTCAAGCATTATTTTTCCCTTCTTTTTCTCTCCGTTCACCACAGATGAGTCCACAGCAGAGTGAGAAGTGTTGCTCAGAGGTGCAGATCAGGCTGGGGTCACAAGTTGGCAAGCCACAACGCAAAAACACCCACCAAGTGTAAGGGATCCTGGGCCCAGGTCCTCCACCCTCCCCAGGCTAAACAGCACGTTTCTTCCTTGAAGTGCTCCTTTCTTACCCATCCATCTCTCATCTCAGAGATCACATAGTTCCTTGCTCTGCATTGCTCCTGTTGGAGCAGGCACTCACTGTATCTGACTGAGATTTTTCTTTTAATCTCTGATAACATGAATGCGGAGCTTGGGAAGAAGCACGTTCACTTTCTCAGCTATGATGTGATCCTGGCTCTGTTTCTTTGCTGCTCTCTGAACTTGGCAGCTCCAGCCCAGATTGGAGATTTTGAGCATGGCACTGTCTGTAATACAGAGGGGTTTGGAGAGGGATAGGCAAAGAGGCAGAGGAAGCATCCTCCAAGGTGGAGGTGGATGGAACAGAGCTGCTGCCAAACTGTTCTCACACCATGTTCTGCTCTTGCAGGGTTTGGGAAAAGCTGCCAGCAGAAACAAGCATTTCAGGACTGCCAAGAGCACTCTCTGTAGAAGAGGACCCTTTCCCTGAATTTCTGAAAGAGGAATGTTTTTCTGACCAAGGTTCTTTGCTAAGAGAGATGAATGATGCAATAGCAGCTCTGAGCATGCAGCTGAAGCTACAGGCACCAGCTGCACTGGCAGAAGCTGCCTGTTGCCTGCAACATGATGCTGAGCCCCAAAAAGGACCAGAGGCAGCAACACTGCATAGCTCAGCCATTGGGGCCCCAAGGGATACCCATGTCGGTCACAAGCTGTTCAAAGAAGACCTGAGAGAGGGACGAACTGCAGCTGAGCTTCCTGCTTGGGACATGACACAGGCCAGTGCGTCCACTGAGGAGCTGGGGGCAGAGCAGGGAAACAGCATGGAGGGAGCAGGGCAAGGCCTGGAGAAGGTGAAAGGGACATTATTTGGGAAGGGAAAGGGTGCTGATGAGAGGGGGCAGATACTAAAGGAGGCTGAGCGTCCACAATGTGCACCCAGAGAGAGAAAAGAGACAGCTGATCAGGAATGGGTGGAGGTGGAGGAAGCAGAATGGGTGCGCAAAAAGACAGAACAGGAAAAGGCACAGCTGCCAGGAGATGCTGGAGAAGCAGCGTTAAGCCAGGGAGAAAATTTGGAGGCAACACCCGAGGGCTGGGAACTGGAGCTTGTACCAGGTTGGGACTTGGCCAGAGATGTGCTTGGGGAGCTGGGAGGGTGCCTGGAGCCGGAGCTGACATGCAGGGGTGAGGTGCAAATGGCAGCAAAGCAGGAAGACAGTGTCCTCCCAGGGGTGACAACGGTTCCCAACCCCAAAAATGTAGATGGGGAAGGTGACGGTGCAGAGGTGCAGTCATGGGGACAGGACAAAGGAACAGTGCAGGTAGATGCAGAACCAGCTCAGGTGCATGGAGCAAAGCATCGCAGGAGTCATGGAGCAGCCTGTGAGCTCCCAGCTGAGGCTGCAGAGGAGGAGAAGGGTGCAGGAGAGGCAATGCAGGGAGGGCAAGGTGATGCCTGGCTACAGCCCAGTGGGGAAGATTTTGGGGACATGAAGGAAGGGACCGCACATGCACATGTGCTACAGCTAGAGGCAGTGCCACAAGCTGAAACACAGGAAGGGGCAGTGGTGGCAGGTGTGCAACAGCTGGAGGCCCTGAGCAGTGCTGCCAGTGTGCAGCTGCTTGCAGAGCTGGGGGAGCTTGAGGCAAGCCCAGGAGGGAGCCCAGCAGCAGAGCTACAGCACCGAAGTGTTGCTGGTGCCCCAGGTATAGAGCACGCAGGGAGCAAGGGGCCAGATGTACAGCCCCTGGAGGGGGCTGGTAGAGCACAGCCAGGGCTGGAAGAGAGAACGAGTGCTGCTGCAGTGCTTGGTGAGGGCCTTTCCCCAGCAGAAACCCCTATGGAGTACCTAGGTCTGCCTAGGCTGGTCCTGATTAATGCTCAGACACTGGGAATGGAGGAGGCAGAACACTCTCCAGCAGAGACTCTGCTCTGTGGGGGTCTTATCCCAGAAGCCCCAAGGGATGTGGGGCACCATATGACCATTCGTCTCAGGGAGGAGGCTGGGGATGGGGGACAAGGACCAAGCGAGCCTGGGCTGCCAAATCAGCCTCTGCTTGATCCGCAGGGAGCAGAAGCTGGGCTGGCAGAGGGGGCTGCTTCAGAGGTGCCACAACAGAAGAAGGCTGGAAGCATGGAGGTGCTGGAGGCCCTGAGCAGTACTGCCAGTGTGCAGTTGCTTGCAGAGCTGGGGGAGCTTGAGGCAAGCCCAGGAGGGAGCCCAGCAGCAGAGCTACAGCACCAAAGTGTTGCTGGTGCCCCAGGTACAGAGCAGGCAGGGAGCATAGGGCCAGATGTACAGCCCCTGGAGGGGGCTGCTAGAGCACAGCCAGGGCTGGAGGAGAGAACGAGTGCTGCTGCAGTGCTTGGTGAGGGCCTTTCCCCAGCAGAAACCCCTGCGGGGAGCCCAGTCCCTGATGGACTGGTCCAAGATAATGCTCAGGAATTGAAATTGAAGGAGGCAGAGTCACTTGTGCAGGTGGAGGAACTCTTATCAACCCCTGGAGGGAGCACATGGGCTGACCTGCAGCCCCTGGTTGAAGAAGGGACTGGGGAAGTGGCACAGAGCCAAGCTGTGGCTTTGGAAGTGGGGCTGTGCAACACAGATGTGTGGGATGGGGATGCTGATGCACCTGTGCCCCTTCCAGCTGTGGCTGCTTTGCATCCTGAGTATGCTTCTGCCACTAAATATCCTTATCCAGATGTAAAACTGGTAGCACTTAATGATCCAGATGAGCAGGTCCTGGAAGAAAACCAAGCTCTGGAAATTTTCCAGGAAAAGAGTGCTGATGCAAAGGGGAGGCCTCTGGCTGGAGCTCAAGGTCTGGGAGTTGTGCAGGGAGCTAGAGTAGAGGCAGAGACAAGGATCTTAGTTGAAGTTCAGCATTTAGAATTAAAGCAGGGCCATGATACTAATGCAGCCACACTGGCCGCCTCTGTTTCTGAGGTGCCTCTACAAATTAGCACTCTAAATTGGGATATGGTGATGCAGGAGGATGTTCTTATTCCAGATGTGCAATGGCTAGGTGGTTCGGGACAGGCAGCCCAAAGTGAGCTCCTGGAGGAGGTCTCATCAGAGGAAGAGAAGATGAGGCTTCATGCTGCTCCCCAGCAGCCACAGGAGAAGCCACCATGTGTGATAGAAACCAAGCGAGTAGCTGCTGGACCTGCTGAGCCTCCAAAACAAGAGGTGCCACCAGTGTCAGCCTTTTGCACAAGGGTCCAAGAGCAGGAAGGTACTGGGAATGATCTGCTGGGGATGAATCTCAGAGACAGCACACTGGTGGATGCAGCCAACAGCAGGGTGCAGCCTCAAAGGCATCTCTCAGAAGAGTGGAGGGAAGACCGTGATGTTAGCCAACCAGAGAAGAAAAAAGAGATTGGGCAGAAAATGAGCCAGGAAGGTGAGCCCAGCCCAGGAGAGCAAGGAGCTATGACTGTGAATGGAGCAGGAGCTTCCCCAAGGGGCTCTTCTGAAGTCTCCCTGGACCCAGACCACTTGTACAATGTGCTGTTTGTTGGTGATTCCCATGTGGGCAAAACATCCTTTCTGTACCGGTTGCATGCCAACACCTTCAACCCACACCTCACTGCCACAGTAGGTAGGTTTCCTCTGACTGCGCTCTTGAGGGCTCTACACCTACTTGTGTGACCACCACAGTTCCCTTTCCTCTGCCCCATAAGCTGCTGGAAGTCATTACATGTGCATTACTGCTCACTCAAACCTGTCACCAAGGACCAAGTAGGACCACCAACATACCTGGGTGCTCACAAGCAGGTAATGGTGGTCCTCCTTGCCCTCTCTGGGGCAATACTGATGGCCCCAGTGGTTTTTCTCTCTGGTCTGCCTTTTGTCTCTGTTCTCTGAACCAAGCTGGTCTTACTCATTGTGAAATTTGAGACCTTTCCAAAATTCAGCCATCAGAGATCATGAGTTCCTCTGGAACCATCCTGCTTCAGATGTGGCCCCACACTATGCCTACACAGCATGGCTTCTCCATCCATTATCTATCACAGTGGTCAACTCTATGATAACAAAACATCCCCTTTCTGTGTATCCTAGGACTGGATTATCAGGTCAAAAGCCTCATCATGGACAACAAGCACTTTGCTCTCCGCCTATGGGACTCAGCTGGGCAGGAAAGGTGAGGTGCTGTGCTGTATGACTGGGAAGAGCAAAAAAAGCTTTTCATTTTTTTGGTAGCTTAGTGGAATCAAATGTTTTGCCTGTGCTAAGCAAAGGCGATTGTTTAGGGATGGACTCTGTGTGATCTGATAAAAAATAATAGAGAAAGTAATTAAGATAAAAGTAAGCACTCAGGCTGTCTGCATGGCCTCTTCAATCAGGATAGGAGCAAATTTTTTTTTCCTTTTTGATCAACCCATGTTTCCGGTTTTCCCTCTGGGATTTTAGATTGGTTCTAGGTGAAACCTCCATACTCCATCCTGGTGATGGTTTGAAATGTCCACAGGTACCACAGCATCACCAAGCAGTTCTTCCGGAAAGCAGACGGGGTGGTGCTGATGTATGACATCACGTCACAGTACTCCTTTGCAGATGTGCGCTACTGGCTCAGCTGCATCCAGGTGAGCAAGGCAGGAAAACCTTGTTCCCCCTCATGGCCTGGGGTTTCATGATGACTGGCATCAGCATTTCACCATTTGACTTCTGTCATTGGTTGTGGCTGGGCAGCTGGTAGCTGCTAAGCACTTTGCAAAGGGCATTCTGCCTTGCTTTGGTCATAAACTGATTTTTATGGAAGGATTTAAACAATTCAGGTGCTCACGTTTTTCATATTTTTGCAGTGAAGGTTGTTAATAACTTTTGTTTTGATTGCTAAACTTTTTAAAATTAAAAACTGCTGCAGAAAAATGGATAATGTTGAAAGTGATTTTGGTAACACTTAAGTAAAGCATAGTCCTCTTTTGAGTACTGAGAAATAGGAGGTAACTCATGCCTTCTTAAAAACTTCCTGCCAGAGATTTTTCAATTAAGTATAAAATGTTTAAAAAATAATTATAATAATAATAAAAAAAAAAAAGGAACAAAATAGTCTGTCACTATGCTCAGTGCCCATAAATCACAGTCAGAGCATCTTCTGCAGGGTTCTTGAACTCAAACACAAAGCAAGTTAACCCTGTAGTGAACTTGCCTGGTTCCCTACCCTATTAATAGACCAGGACAGATGACTTAACAACAAACATTTTCTTAAATGCTGTTAAGTGAGTTTAAGAATTTAAAGTTTTGTTACCAGACCAAATCCATGCACATACTTCATGATGTTCCAGGATGTCTTTGGGCAGTGTGTCTGGCTGTGATTCAAGGAGGATGTAGGTGTGCTCCTGATTCTTTCCTGTTTTATTGTCCAGGAGGGAGCAGATGATGGAGTCACTATTCTGCTTCTTGGGAACAAAACGGACTGTGCTGCAGAGAGACAGGTCCCTACTCAAGAGGCAGAACGCTTGGCTGAGGTAGGTGCATGGCCCTGCTGCAGCATGCTGCCCACACAGATTCAGTAGGGACACCCAAGGATGGAAGCCACCAGCTCCTGCCTGCCTGGAACCTGCATTACAAAATGCAACTTTAGTGCATCAGGGGACAGCAAAACGATCTCTGAACCCATCTTATCATTGCTGGGAAATGCCATGCATCTTCCCAGCATAGTCCAAATAATAAAAACACAGAACTCTCTCATGTTTTAAAGATATTGAACACTAAAAATATGATCAATCTCTTAAAATGTAGGTGGCTAATAAAAAGTAGATAAGAAGAAATCCACCTTTACCTATTTAATTTCAAAGTTTCTGAGGTTTGGGCCAGTATCCCCTGACTGATTCTGCCAATGGAAGCAGCAGGACAAGGGATTAGATGCTTTGTTTCTCACAAACCTGTCACTGGCAGGTACAAAAACCCAGTAACACCTCATTGCTCTCTCTGCATTTGCTCCACTAACCAGGCTGGATTGCATTGTTCTCTGCAGTAGTAACCTTCTTCTTGACACTAAATGTTGGTGTTGCAGCTACCAGAAGAGTTGGATTTCACCCTCACATTGCAGTAAATCAGTTATTGAGTTACCTGTTCCTTTGAGTCCTTCTGTTTCCACTTGACCATGATGTTTCTTGGCTATTTGCTCCCATATGAAGCTATTCCAATGCAAGGAAATCACATTTCTCTGTGGACTCTGTCTTCCAGGAGTATCAGCTCATATTTTATGAATGCAGCGCTGCCTCTGGCCACAACGTTGCTGAGTCCATGGTCAGCCTAATCAGGTGAGGCCTGTGCCTGTATTTTGTCAGCTGTCCTGAATTTCATGGACTTCCTCCTGCCTTTTTCACTAGGAAATGCTGGCATCTCACTGTCACCACAGCCTCCGTGTCCCCAAGTGCCATGGAGAGCTCCCAGAGCAGCACATGCATGGCCAGGATGAGCTGGGGAGGTTCTGTGGGATGTCACCTGGATGTACAGCATTGCAAGGGGATGAAGGAAACCCTTCTCAGGATGCTGCTAATTTCTTCCTGAGTTGCTTGAAATCAGTTCTGTCTGTGATTGGATTTAGGTTGGCATTTTCAGCAGAGTCTGCAGTTCTCACAGCGTGCTGAGCTGGAAGGCTCTCAACTCTGCACTGCACTGAGTCCCCTTACCAATGCTTGTCCTAAAAAAATATAATAGCAATGCAAAATATGGGGGAAAGCACCTGACTGACTAACTTTCTTATTGCCCAGGTCACTCAAAGTTCGTGAAGATCAATTGAGAAATAAGACAGAAGAGGTAGCAAAGCTGCCTCAGAAGAAAAAGGGCTGCTGCTAGTGATGAACAGAGTCCCTGCTGTAGTCTGAAACTGCTGTGGCAGAAAAGCAAAAAAAAAGGATTCTTGACCACCAGCTCTGCTCCTTGTGTGCCTGTCTTGCCTGAGCTCCCTTGATGCTGAGAGCAAAAAATGCTACAGAGGAGAAGGCTGTTGTCTGTTCTGCTCCCTGCTCATCTCTGCTATTGCCAGTTGCCAGAGAGAACAAACCCTCCAAGAGACTTATTGGGAAACTGCACTGCCTTCACTTGAGGACCAAAACTGGGCTAATGAAGGAGGCAGAAAGGAACCCATCTGGATCCAAGATACTAGAACCATCCTGGAAGCAGCAGGCAGCAAAACCCAGTCTCAGGATAAAAGAAATGAGTACAGGGAGTCAGCAGAATGTTTAAAGCCATTTGTGCTGCTGTGCAGTGGGGACTTTGGCTCTGTCTTTACAAGCTGGTCAGATTCAGTTTGGACCAATGAAACATGCTGTATATCCTAAGTGCAGTGTAAGTCTCTCCAACTTGGCAAGGCAAAGCTGTTTTTCCCTTTTTCAGTTTCCAATGGCAGTGATCAGCAATGGGTCCTGTCTGAAAAAGATTAAAAACTTTGATCAAAACACCTTGAAAAGCTCCAAAAGCAAGTCCAGGATAACAGAAAGGACACTGAAGTGGTGGGGTGGTGAGGTATATAGACAGAGAAATGCTCATGGGTCCTTGTTTCACTTTAGTGCACCCAGAGCAGAGTCTTGCACTGTCACAGCAAACCCTCAGTACGGGCAGGGAAAAGTGAGCTTCTGCACCCTGCCCTTTAAAAGTGATACTTCTGATGAAGTACTGAATCTCAGTGTGACATCTAAAAAGGTACATATCACAATTTCTTTTTTTTTTTTTTAACAGCTTGATGCAGATAACCATATTTTTGCGGAGAAAGGCATACAGACTAAATAGATAAGAATATGAGTGTTACATTTTTGTGTTTTTATATATTCCAAAAATAAAAAAATAAAAAGCCACAACTGAGTTTCTGAATCTGTTATAGCTCGGCTTTCCAATGAAACAAGGTTACAGAACTCCTCATGTATGTACCTAGTTTCTCTTTCCCTGATTCTAACAGTGGCTTTTTTTAACGGTATCTGATAGTGATATCAAAACTCTGAGAAATTGCCACTTCTGTATTAATAAAGGCAGAAGTGACTGAGACTAATTCATGTCACCATTGTTGAAAAGTTGCTATATAAGTTTAGTCTTTATTAGGCAATGGAAAACTTACACTGCTAGGCAAGGACAGACTGCCGTTGCCCGGCTCACAGAATTATCCATTTAAACAGGGCACATGTGCTGCTCACAGTCCTGTCTAAGAAACACAGAGAGGTTTCCCTGCTGTCCCCAAAACCAGGTGACATCCAAAGCCAGGCTGGGGTTTTATTCCCTTATTCTCAAGAAAAGTCAACTCTGTATGATCCACAAAAAGTATTCAGAATTGATAATGATTTGCAGAGGGAGATGAATGGAGACCAAAGAATGACCATGCTCGGAAAAATCAGGGTCATGAGCTCCACCAGGGAGGGTGGAAGGTACTGTCACTTTGTAGTGACTGTAGCTGAAGAAGCAGCATCAGTGCTGATAGCTCTCTTAGACGTGCCATCCCCTTTGCAGTGCCCCAACACCTCTGTATCACCAAAGCCCCCATCCCCTAAGAGTCCTTCCCAAGTCCATCCTTTTGCCAGTGGCCATCCTCCACTGGCCCTAATTTTTAAAGAACTTTATTTGCTTAATGTAATATATGATACTACTCCATAACAACATAAAACACACTTTGCAAGTCTGATCTGTGATGAGAGAAGCACCATTTCAGCCTGATCAACCGAAGTGGGCTCCTTTCACCGGCTCTGTAATGGTTCCTGACTGCACGGCCACTGTACAAAACTGCCCATGTGCTGAAGTTCGACAACAGATTACCTTTTCCCTTTACTCGCATTGCATGCAGCTGTTTCTGCTTTTCCTGCACAATCCTGCTACTACAGAAACATTTGTATCTGCCACATAAATGTAAGGCGTTGAGGCCGCTGAGGCTATATTCTCCCGTTAGATGGCAGCAAATGCAGCAATACCTTCAAACCATGCAACTTTGCTGCTCCAGGGAAAGAACAGAGGGCTTCAACAGGGCCCAAAACAGTGATCTGCAAAAGAAAAGGCTTCATAGAGCAGCAAATAGAGAGAAATGTCTGTTCCATTTCACTGGAAATAGGTCTATAAAAGAGGATTGACTTTGTGCCCAAAGGTGTTGCATAAAGCAAATGTTACTGCTCTCAAATCCTCCTCTTCAAACTCTGAAATGAATTTCTCATTGAGAGAAATGCTAGAAAGGCATGAAATATTGATTTTGTTATCCCAGCAACATTTGATACTGTTTCCCACATCATTCTCCTGAAGAAACTGTCTGCTCATGGCTTGGACAGATGTACTGCTTGCTGTGTAGAAACCTGGCTGGATGGCCAGGCCCAAAGGGTTGCTGTGAATGGAGTTCCATCTGCTTGGTGACCCATCACCAGTGGTGTTCCCCAGGTCTCTGGACCGGGACCAGTTTTGTTTAGCATTTTTATCAATGCTTTTGATGAGGGGATCAAGTGCACCCTCTGTCCATTTGCAGACAACACCAGGTTGGGCAGGAGTGTTGATCTGCCTGAAGGTAGGAAGGCTCTGCAGAGGGACCTATCCAGCTGCATTGATGGGCTGGGGCTAAACACTAGTTCTGCACTTAGGTCACAACAATTTCATGCAGCAACACAAACTTGGGTAAGAGCGCCTGGAAGGCTGCCCAGCAGAAAAGGAGCTGGGGGTACTGGTCAGCAGCTAACTGAACAAGAGAGAACAGTGTGCTCAGGTGGCCAATAAAGCCAAAGGCTTCCTGGCCTGCATCAGAAATAGTGTGGTCATCCCCTAGGACTCCCCTTGTCCTTGCCCCCGTGTACACAGCACTTGTGAGACCGCACTTCATGTACTGTGTTCAGTTTAGGGCACTCACTACGAGAAAGTTATTGAGTTGCTGGAACAAATTCAGAGAAGACCAACATCTGGGAAGGAATTAGAAGATGAGTTATGAGGAGTATCCAAGGCAGCTGGGGTTGTTTAGTCTGGAGGCTGAAGGAAGACCTCATCGCTCTCTACAACTACCTAAAAGCAGGTTGCAGCAAAGTCTCTCACAGGCCTGCGTCTCAGCTGTGGAGAAACTTGCTGAAGAGTTCCACCAACTTAAAGAGAATCTATCTATCTTCCTCCACACCTGAGCAAACCAGTGTCCACCAACTAAAAGAGAACACTTGGGAGAAACTTTCTGAAAAGGTTCAACAACTTGAAGAGAGATTATTTTCCTCCCCACCTGTACAAACCAGTGTTTCAGCTATCAGGGGTAAGCGTTCATTCACACAAGGAAGACGATATGGTCGGTACTCACCCCATGCCACACTGTGGTTTTACTTATGAGACTGTGGAGAGGACATGAGAAAATGGGATGGAAAATCTACCACGACCCTAGAGGCACGGGTACGTGAGTTGCAAAAGAAAACAATTGGGAAAAAGGGATTCTCTGAAAAGTTTGCTGCTCCAACTTCCAGCAGACAGTCCTTCAAACACAGAAATGAAGAAGATTCTGACCAGTATTAGGGGGGCCCTGCCTCTAGCCAGGGGGAGGAAAGGGACAAACGAGTTTATTGGACAGTGTGGATTCGATGGCCTGGCACGTCAGACGCACAGAAATATAAGGCTTTAGTAGACACTGGTGCACAATGTACTATAATGCCATCAAGCTATAAAGGGCCAGAGCCCATCTGTATTTATGGAGTGACGGAAGGATCTCAGCAGTTAACTGTATTGGAGGCTGAAGTGAGTCTGACTGGGAATGAGTGGGAAAAGCACCGCATTGTGACTGGCCCAGATGCTCCATGGATCCTTGGCATAGGCTATCTTAGAAGAGGATATTTCAAGGACCCAAAAGGGTTCCGGTGGGCTTTTGGTATATCTGCCTTTGAGACAGAGGGCATTAAACAGTTGTCTACCTTGCCTGGTCTCTCAGAGGACGTCTCTGTTGTGGGGTTGCTGAGGGTCAAAGAACAGCAAGTGACAATCGCTACCACAACTGTGCACTGGCGGCAATATCGCCCTAACCGAGACTCCCTGATTCCCATCCATAAGCTAATTTGTCAATTGGAGAGCCAAGGAGCCAAGGAGCAAGACTCATTCACCTTCCAATAGTCCCATATGGCCAGTGCGAAAGTCTAATGGTGAGTGGAGACTACCAGTGGACTATCATGGCCTGGACGAAGTCACGCCACCACTGAATGCTGCAGTGCTGGACATGCTGGAACTCCAGTACGAGCTGGAATTGAAGGCAGCCAAGTGGTACGCCACAATTGATACCACTAATGCATTTTTCTCCATCTCTCTAGCAGCAGAGTGCAGGCCATGGTTTGCTTTTACTTGGAGGGGAGTCCAATATACTTGGAATCGGCTGCCCCAGGGGTGGAAATACAGCCCTACCATTTGCCATGGACTGATCCAGTCTGCGCTAGAGCAGGGGGAAGCTCCTGAACACTTGCAGTACATCGATGACATTATTGTGTGGGGTGACACAGCAGAGGAAGTTTTCGAGAAAGGGAAGAAAATAGTCCAAATCCTTCTGAAAGCCGGGTTTGCTATAAAACAAAATAAAGTCAAAGGACCTGCATGAGAGATCCAGTTTTTAGGAATAAAATGGCAAGATGGATGCTGTCAAATCACAATGGATGTGATCAACAAAATAACAGCTATGTCTCCACCAACTAGCAAAAAAGAAACACAAACTTTCCTAGGTGTTGTGGGGTTTTGGAGAATGCACATTCCAAATTACAGTCTGATAGTAAACCCACTCTACCAAGTAACCTGTAAGAAGAATGAGTTTGAATGGGGCCCTGAGCAATGACAAGCCTTTGAACAAATCAAGCATGAAATAGTTCATGCAGTAGCCCTTGGGCCAGTCTGAACAGGACCAGGTGTAAAGAATGTGCTCTACACCGCAGCTGGGGAGAATGGTCCCACCGGGAGCCTCTGGCAGAAAGAACCTGTGGAAACTCGAGGTCGACCCCTGGGGTTTTGGAGTCGGGGATACAGAGGATCTGAGGCCCACTACACTCCAACTGAAAAGGAGATATTGGCAGCATATGAAGGAGTTCGATCTGCTTCGGAGGTGGTCGGTACTGAAGCGCAGCTCCTCCTAGCACCCCGACTGCCTGGATGTTCAAAGGAAGGGTCCCCTCTACACATCATGCAACTGATGCTACATGGAGCAAATGGGTTGCAGTGATTACTCAGTGGGCTCAAATAGGAAACCCCAGTCGCCCAGGAATATTGGAAGTGATTATGGACTGGCCAGAAGGCAAATACTTTGGGATATCATCAGAGGAGGAGGTGAGTTGTGCTGAAGAAGCCCCACTATACAACCAGTTACCAGAGAATGAGAAGAAATATGCCCTGTTCACTGATGGGTCCTGTTGTATTGTGGGGAAGCATCAGAGATGGAAGGCTGCTGTATGGAGTCCTACACAACGAGTTGCAGAAGCTGCTGAGGGAGAAGGTGAACCAAGACAGTTTGCAGAAGTGAAAGCCATTCAGATGGCTTTAGATATTGCTGAAAAAGAAAAGTGGCCAGTTCTCTACCTCTACACTGATTCATGGGTGGTAGAAAATGCCCTGTGGGGATGGTTACAGCAATGTAAGCAAAACAACTGGCAACGCAGGGGCAAACCCATCTGGGCTGCTGCATTGTGGCAAGATATTGCTGCTCAGGTAGAGAACCTGGTTGTAAAGGTACGCCACGTAGATGCTCATGTGCCCAAGAATCGGGCTACTGAAGAACATCAAAACAACCATCAGGTGGATCAGGCTGCTAAGATTGAAGTGGCTCAGGTGGACCTGGATTGGCAGCATGAAGGTGAATTATTTATAGCCCGATGGGCCCATGACACTTCAGGCCATCAAGGTAGAGATGCAACATACAGATGGGCTCGTGATTGAGGGGTGGACCTGACCATGGATGCTATAGCACAGGTTATTCATGACTGTGAAACATGCTGCAATCAAGCAAGCCAAACGGTCAAAGCCTCTTTGGTATGGAGGACAATGGCTGAAATATAAATATGGAGAGGCCTGGCAGATTGATTACATCACACTCCCTCAAACTCGCAATGGCAAGCGCCACGTACTTACAATGGTGAAAGCAACCACCGGATGGCTGGAAACATATCCTGTGTCTCATGCCACTGCCTGGAACACTATCCTGGGCCTTGAAAAGCAAGTCCTATGGCGACATGGCACCCCAGAAAGAATAGAGTCAGACAATGGGACTCATTTCCGAAACAATCTTATAGACACTTGGGCCAAAGAACATGGTATTGAGTGGGTGTATCACCCTTTTATGCACCAGCATCCAGGAAAGTTGAACAGTACAATGAACTGTTAAAGACTACATTGAAAGCAATGGGCGCTGGGACATTCAAAAATTGGGATACGCATTTGGCAAAGGCCACCTGGTTAGTCAATACTAGGGGGTCTGCCAACAGAGCTGGACCTGCCCAATCAAACCTGCTATGTACTGTAGAAGGGGATAAAGCTCCTGTAGTGCACATAAGAAATATGCTGGGTAAAACAGTCTGGGCTACTCCTGCCTCAGGAAAAGGCAAACCCATTCGTGGAATTGCTTTTGCTCAGGGACCTGGATGCACTTGGTGGGTAATGCAAAAGAACGGAGAGGTCCCGTGTGTACCTCAAGGGGATTTAATACTGGGTGAGAATAGCCCATGAATTGAATTGTACCATGTTAATTACTATATAATACTGTATGTCATCACTACCATGATTACTATATACCCTAGATGAAAATGGTGATTAATTAGAATGTATGGGAAAGAGTGTAACCTGAGCATGACATAAATGGTATGGAATAAGGGGTGGATAGATGTCCTGGTTTCAGTTAGGACAGAGATAATTTTCTTCCTAGTAGCTGGTAGAATGCTGTGTTTTGGCTTAGGATGGGAAGAGTGCTGATAACACCCCGATGTTTTAATTGTTGCAGAGTACTGCTTACACCAAGCCAAGGACGTCTCAGCTTGTTGCTCTGTCCTGCCAACGTGCAGGCTGGGGGTGCAGCAGGAGCTAGGAGGGGACAGACCCAGGACAACTGACCCAAACTAGCCAAAGGGGTATTCCATACCATCTGACGTCATGCTAAACAATATATAGGGGTGGCTAGCCGGGGGAGGGCGGCCAGACTGCTCGGGGTTAGGCTGGGCATTGGTCAGCGGGTGGTGAGCAATTGCATTGTGCATCACTTGTTTCGTACACATTATTAGTAGTAGTACTATTATCATCATTATTGTTATTGTTATTGTTATAAGTTGCCCCCTTACTTAATTTTCAGAGAGCATTGCATTAATAATAGAAAGGAATTTATTGAGTAAGCAACAGCAAGCAAAACAGCGCTGGGCAGCCGGGGAGTCTCGGCTCCGCCAACGGCGCGCACCTCACCCCCGCCAGGGTCCCTTTTTATATCTTGGTAATTCCGGGATTACGCAGCACATCCTGGTATATTCTGCGACTGCGCGCACTGTTGCTAGGCGGTCATCTCTGTCCCTCTGGTGGTCGTGAAGATGAAGGCCGTAGTCTTCCTCCGCGTTGTGGTTCAACTTCTTTTTTTTTTTATTTGGTCATGTTGGCCCAGCGTGAGACAGGAAGGCAGGATGTTGATACACTAGTTTAGCAACTTATCAAGAGATGGTTACATGAACTTTGCAGCAGTGTCTTTGAACAAAAGAGGCAACTGAGATGCAGAAGGAGAGAAGGGGAGGGGGTTCTCTTTTTTGTTACATTAAGCAAAAGAATTTTCATAGTGTCTAGCCAAGTATTATACATCTTACTTCAGCAGGGAGCTTTTGCAACTCCTGCTCCTCAAACGGAACTCCTTGTTTTATAATACAAAAGACAATGAACAAACATTTATTGTGTATTACAATTATCATTATTATTTTCCTGTCTTAATAAACTGTCTTTATTTCAACTCACAGGCTTCACTTTCCGCTTCTCTCCCCTGTCCTAGAGAGGGAGTGGGGAGGGTGAGCGAACGGCTGTGTGGTGTTTAGCTGCCGGCCGGGTTAAACCACCGCAGGGGGCAGGGTTTGAAGCAGGGATTAGAGATGCTTGGGGTTGGAGGAGGGTATCGGGAGTGCTGCGACATCAGGTGCAGGAACGCAAAGGGGGTGATTGGGGTGTCCGGGAGAGGTTGGTGGTGGTGGCGTGTCTCGGGGCGCTGTGGACGCCGGTGGGTGCTGGGAGGGTCTTTGGGCGTTCTCAGGGTGCTGGGGGGACCTCAGGGTGGTTTTGGTGTCAAGTGGGTGCTGGGTGGGTGGTCTCAGGGGGAACTGGGCCCCGGTGTGTGGTGGGGACTGTCCCGAGGGTGCTCAGGACAGTCCCAGGCTCTGACTAGCGCTGGGCGCCCGGGGCAGCCGGAGATGCTCCCCGCGGCGGTGCTGGGCCGGGCCGGAAGCAGGAAGCAGCGGCGCGGCCCCTCGGCCCGCCCCCACCGCGGGCGGGAGGAGCCCGGAGCCGGGTGGCGGAGAGGGACGGCCGCCGGGTGAGGCAGGGGGCGGCAAGCGGGGTGGGCAGCGGGGTGCTGGGAGCTCTGGGGCGAGAGCCCAGCGCTGGGCTAGCGGGCCCTCAGCCCCCTCCGGCCTGCCCGGGCCACGACCACCGGAGAGGGCTCCCCTGGGCCTGAAGCGTGAATGCGCCCCACCCCCGCCTCCCCGCTTCGGCTCCCGGCTGCGGGGATTGGGGTGATTTCTGCTTCTGTTTGTTTATTTGTTAAAACCTGGACGGAGGTTCTTAGAAATAAATAAGGGCGATACCGTGTTACCGTGGCGGTGGGATGCAGGCTTCTTCCCGGAGAGGGCGGGGAGCTTATAGGCCAGGGCTCGCCGCCGCCCCCTCCCCTTCCCCCCTGTACAGGGGGCAGCAGAAACGGTGTTAAAGCAGGTTAAAATTTTTCTCGTATATTGCTATTTCGGGTTTACCAGATGGCAGTAGCAATGCAAACAGCTGTTCCCATTTAAAGACTTCTCTAATAGCATTTCTTTCTAAATATTTATCTTTTTAAAGCCTCAGTCCAAACGCTCCAGTGTACGTCATGGAGGCAGAGCATATTCTCTGCAAAGCCCTGTATAGAGTTTGCTGCTCGGACTGGGTGCATGAATGGAAACCTTTCAGGACAAGATCTGCTGCTAATTCTGGTTGTGGATTGGCCAGCAGAGAGGGGCTGCTTATTCCTCTTGGGTTGGTGGAGTTCATAAAAAATAGCACTGACCATATGGGTTCTCTAGTTTAAAATGCCTGCATCTGAGAGGTTGCTGTGTGGAAGGACTTATTGTGTAACAGCTAAGTGGATACAGTAGTCTCTTATTATTATTTTGTTAGTCTTATTTTGCTGATGGGAAGGAATATAATGTATTATTATTTTTAAAGCTATCTGTTTTCAAAGCAGTGTCTTAGGATAATGCCTTACTTCTTAGCTGAGAACACGGATTACTGTTGAATTTGTCAACAAACTATACAGGGTTTTTAAATGACCACCTGTGACTTGCAGGCATTGTCCTCAAACATACTTGTTCAGAGCTGAATACAAATGTAGAGGTGGGGAGAACTAAGATGTGTCTCAACGTTTTAGTATAGTAGGATGCTTCTGCTATTTGGAAAGGGAGAAACTCATGTCTGACAGCATTTCTGTAGGGATAATTGTTTTAAGTGGCTCAGGAGAGATTCTGCACACAGAGGAAGCTCACTGAATCTGTTGGAATTCAGCATGGGAGAGCTTCACATGCAAAAAAAGCTTTGGCACATGGGAGTAAAAGAGGAAGCTAGGTAACCTTTCAGACCATTTAGCATACCAATTGTAGTGTCAAGGCAACCACTGTAATTCTAAAAGCTGGAAAAAAAAAAGGATTTAATATCATGCAGATGTGCTGGCTCTTGCTTCTTTTATGAATTGGGGTATTACATAAATGAAAGAGTTAGTAAAGCAATGAATTGTTTTTATAGAACCAAATGCATGCCAGGTGCTCTACAGACCAGAAGAAAAGGTCCCTGCCTTGGAGAGCTTATGTTCCATAATAAGATGTTGATCAAACCTGCCTTGGAGTAGTTTTGCCAGCCCATGAAGCTGCTCGGGTAGTAAGATCTGGGACAAATATTTGCATAGAATGCTAGGAAAGGTGGCAGAACAGGACCAGGAACTAATTAACCTGGCAGTGTAGTGCAACATGTTCTCCTTGCATGCTTGGTGTTTGGTTTAAAATGTCAATTTGACTCTTTTGTTGTTTCTAGGGCTGAAATCAATAATGCAATTTATTTTAACTAATAAATTAATTTAACATCTGACATTAGCTACTTGAGCTGGATGCCTAGACAGTTGCTGACTAAACAAATATGGGTTGTTTTTCAGCCAGGTAATTTTCCTGATTCACCATGTGACCACATAAATGTGCAAAGAGCAAAACATGGACTTAATCTTGGGAGAGAGAAGTAGTTGCTGAAGTTAGTAGTAATACTGATTTTTTTTTCTTCCCCACTCCTCCCCCAAAACTACACCTTACTATTGAAGAAAATCATTAGAAATGTCATTGCTTGAGTTCTGACTTCTAGAAACCCAGGGTTTAGGAGGAGAACTGTCAGCCAGTCCTTGAAAGGCAAATCAGATTTCAAGTTTGGTTGCCAAAAAGATGATCTTACTTCATGGTGTTATATATGGACTGGTAATTTGTGTCGAGAAAATGGTTGACATTAATAAAGAAGGGGGAGATTTGGGAATGTGGCCATGGGGGCTGGAAAACCCCGTGGTTGAGATAACATTAGACTCTTAACGATGAGGCCATCAGGAATATAAAAGAGTTTAGAGGGAACAAAGAAAGGTGATTCAGGAGACTCCATGCAGTCTCCGGTTTCTTGTTCTCCAGCCATTAAGGCATGGATGTTTCGGGGTGTTTGCTGTTGTTGTTACATTCAAAGTTGTTTGACCAATGAAAAGGTGTTTTGAAAAGAACTGCTGTGGGGAGAAGGATATAAGAGGGGAGCCTGCCCTCAAGATAAAAAAGGCAACACGATGAAGTTACGTCTTCAATAAAGAAGCAGGAAAAAGAAGTGAAGAGGAACAGCCTGGCAGAATGGAGACCAGGATGGGAACAGGCACTTTGATTGCCTCATGAAGATAGGTTTGGCCAAACTCAGCAAACCGCTTAGAGAAGCTTGTACGGAAAGTTGCTGGAAATAGGCGCACTGGAGCTGGAGAGAAGCTCAAGCTGAGAGAAGCGGACCCGTGCACACAACTGCCTCTTGCTGGTAAGCAGTTGCACATTATGGAGAATCATACGTCCTTAGGAACAAAGACTGTCCTGGTAACCTTACAGCTTATTCTCCTTATTAACAATCGGACAGTTTATGAGCCTGAAGTATGGGACCAAATTGAGGTCAAGGTGTGGGACTCTGCAACTAAAAACGACAAGGTTGCAGTGGGATTGCTCGGCACCTGGTGAGCTGTCTCTGAGGCCTTAAAGAGCCCTGTGGGACCACAGTGAGAAGCATGTGGTTTCCCAGATAGTGAGGGAGCTGCGGGCTCCTTTACTGATCCGACTGCTATGCCATGGGCACCTCTGCTGCTACAGCCACCGAAGACCTTTGCTATTATGCCCCCTGCTGACCTGAACGTGCCTTTTGACCCAGGCCTATTGGCCTTGAAAAGGAGATGGATATGCTTTTCTTTGATCCGGGAAGAACGGGATACAAAAGGCCTGAAGACCGAGTTGCTTGACAACTTAAAGCAAGACATATTGTTCAAAAGGAATGGAAAATGGAGACTTGTATGTAATCAAGAAAAGGAGTGGAAAATGGAGACTGTTGAGTCGTGAAACTTGGAGGATTGTTTGTTACCTTTTCTGATTGTACATACGTATAGGCATACTTGTGTTTAGTATGTAAAGCGATGTTCTGTATATTTAGAATGTTTGATGTTTGTTTGTGCATGTTGGTGGAGTGTAGACTCCCCGCACACCCAGTGCTGTTTACTTGCCTTTTATACCTTTTAGAAATATTTGTTTTATAAATATTACAAAATTTAGATTGAGTTGAGACCTCATTTATAACAATGGTATATACATACGTACATTTATGGCTGATTTGTCCTGTGTGTGCAGCCAGGATGGGTTACAGCAGAGCCAATCTAAGTTTAAATAACATGTTGCTCAGTGCTTGTCAGCTTGTTCTCAAGTGAGCAAAATGGACCTGTGTTTTTAAAATGCAGGAAGTACTGTGAGGCACATGCAGAGAAAACCTGTGTGAAGTTAGGTGATTATTGCAGTACAGCAACAGACTTAGCAGGGCAAGGTGTTGCACTGGGTGAAGCAGCACACTGGATTTGTGAGCTGTTACTGATGTCAGGTAGTACATAAAGCAAAAAGGGGTTGGGGGCCTGATTTCCATTTTCAGCTGTGAGCTGGGTGTATTGGTCAAGCTCCTTGAGTTTCTCTGTGATGGTTCTCAGCCTGTGCTTTCAGGGCAATGCATTGCTAAACTGTGACTCTCCAGGAGAAGTGTTGGTTTGATCTAGGTTCGAGTTTTCCCATCTCAGAAACGAGAGGCAAAGCAAGACCTCAAAGATACTCACATCAGCAGTGTTTTGTCAAGGCTAAATGTCTGGAACAATGGGATTCTCACACTGCCTGCTATTTCCTTGTTCTGCTATTTCTTTGTATCTTTTCTTCAGCCTGATCTGCTGCTCTTGATATTGTAAGGCTCATCCTTTGTGGCAGGCAGGGGGAGAGGTAGAAGAACCACTTTTTTTTGTGTTTTAATGTTGATTGCTCATAGGTGTGTTCTTACAGGCTTCCCTGTTGAAATTTCACGATGGAAAGTAATTTGCTATCAAATGCCATTTTGTCTCTGTCCTGAGTTCACAATGCAGTTCTTACTGCAGTTTTAGTTACATTGCCTTCAGGTCGTTCTTAAATGCAACCTTTCAGAGGAATGCAAGAGTTTTCTTTTTGCCTGCAGACTGTGCTGCTATCTTGTAACTGTTACTCAATAATCAGTTGGCCTGGACATTAGGTTGCAAAAATTTAAACAAATTGTAAACTGTTGAACTTTGCCCTGCGCTTGCTGCTCATTTCCCTGTTCTGTACTTAGTTGCTGACAGGGGATTTAATGAAAAGAAATCTACGTTAAAATAAGTGACTACAGTTACAGTGCAGGAGAGCTTTGCTTGGCTACTGTGTGTGATGATCAACTTTGTGTTGCTGGCATTCATACTTGGTGAACAACACTTTATGGGACAGATTCATTTGGAACAGATGAATAAATGAACTTTCAGTGATTTCTGGGAAGTATTGTTCATTTACATAATGTGAATCTTTACTGTTTTTTTTCCCGTTTTCAGGAAAGTATACATATTCTTTTGTTCCTTTGGAGGTACTGGACTACCAGAGATTATTAAGATTGCAGCTAATGTTGTGTCTGTCAGTGAATGGGCTTGCTCCAGAGAAGCCTTCCTTCTTGTCTAGACATTCTGGTATTCCTGAGATCTCTTTGCACATGCTGGTGTTGAACTGGATGACTGGGGTATGTTTTCTGTTAATATATCGAATCTTTCCATAGGGATTTTTCATTGGAGGCCATGGAGCTTTCAGCCACTGACCTCAGCATCTATGACAAGCTATCAGAGACAATTGATCTAGTGAGACAGACTGGCCACCAGTGTGGGATGTCAGAAAAAGCCATTGAGAAATTCATCAAGCAGCTCTTGGAAAGAAATGAACCCCAAAGGGGACCTCCACGCTACCCTATCTTAGTGGCTGTCTACAAGGTAAGGTGTCTTATGCATGTACAGGCTATTTGAGGATCTGAATTTCTCCTTTGGCACCTGAGCCTTTTGTTTCCCATTGCGTTTTCCTGATTAATTTTTCAGAGTCTTTTATTCAAAAAACTGTTAAGTGTAGCTTGCTTCCTTCCTTCCAGAATTTGATCTGAAAAAAGAAGACAGATGACCAAGATTTGGAATTGCTTATATGAATTGAAAGTTGAATATGTCAATGCCCCCCTTTCCTTAAATTATTAAGGAACAAAGCCTTTGGATTTTTTTTTTCAGGCATTGATTCCAAGTGTCAGCACACATAGTGGAAAGGAAGGAGATTCTTAAAGTTCAGGGTTGACTAATGAAAACATCCATGTTCTGTTTCTGACCCTGTCATGAGCTTCTACCTATCTTTACTCTCCTTCTAGTCAATAAAATGAATCAACTGCCATGGTGCGTGATGACAGAAAAATGTTTTGAGGAACATAGTTAGAAGATGTTGTAAAAAGTGCTACAAAGTGGGTGAAAGGATTCCATTCTCTTAGGTAGCTTGGAGATATTACAAGTATGTAAAGCTTCCTATTGACATAATATTCCATAGTGTTTTAGTGTTGTCTTTGAAAAATCATCGTAATAGTTTCTATTTAGAAAAAAATCCATCCCTTCTGTCTTCCCTCTATCATATAAAAGATGTAAAAATGAGTCAGGAGAACAAGAAACTGGAATTTTGAACTTTCAACTTCTGTTCTTGTTTTTGCTGTTGATTCTTTCTGACTTTGGCCGGGTGGGGGGGAATGCATAATGTCATCTCCTTAAGGCTTATTTGAGGTTCTGTTACGAGGGAGAGAGCTGGCACCAGCGCTGCCAAAGTGTTTCAAGGCTTGGCGGATGTTTACAAAAGGCTTTGTAAACTTTGTGTAAGAGGCATGGTGGAAGTGCAAGCTTTTATTTGGTTAGGTGGGAGGAATCAAAACCATCTGTAGATCATTCTTGCTCTGGTGCTGCATTATTCACAGTGCTAAAATAAATGAATGGAGATGCATGGGTCTGATTTGAAGGCTGCTTTACTTCATCTTTGGAACTGCCCTAACAGTGAAACTGTATGACAACTCCCTGTGTATGTAAATAGAATTGCAGTTGAATGAGGAGCCACAGTAAAAAATTTGAGTGTTCATCTTACGGTGCACAGCCACAGTCCTTTGATAACAGCCAGAAGGTGTGTCATGTTCTGAAAACGCATCAGGTCACTGCAATATAATTAATTACATGGCTGTTTTCTCTCACAGGGCCTGCTCATGCTGGGATTGGTTTTGCTAACTGTTTACTTCGTGATCCAGCCATACAGCCTGCTGCCACCTGAAGCTCCGCTCTCCAGAGCCCATTCCTGGGGCTCCCTCATCGGTCACCTCCGACTGCTGTCTCTGCCTATTGCTAAGAAGTACATGCTTGAGAGTAAGGAAATGATTTTTCTGCTGTAACATAACCCTAGAAAGAAATACCAAGTTAAAAACCAGCCATGCGAATCACTTGAGTGTCTCCTTAGACACCAAATAGCAAATGCGGTATTGACATGGCACCATGGTTTTCTCTTCCCCTACCACTGTACTTAAAAACAGCATCCTGAATTCTAGCTAGCGTACATTACCTTCTGTTCACTGGTGCTGAGGCATATTTTCTCTCTTAAATTCATCATTTTCTTCTTGCACTCTTTTCCTTGCTTTTAACAAATTTTTATTTTCCACAAGGGTTCTCCTTTCTCTAAAAATCTTTGCAGTTCTGGGAACTGTAGTGTGATAGCTATGCTGGATAAATGTCAACTTTCTTTCTGAGTAAGCATGCAAAAACAGTTTGTCTTCATATTTGTGAGCAGGGTGTAGAAACCTCAGCACGTGACCTAGGTTTAAGGAAAAGTGTTTTTTACAAAGTGGCATACTGGTAAAGAACTGTGGGCTTGCGAGCCTACAGTGTTTATAGCAGTTAAAGTAATGTTAAGTGTAATATGTGTGAGGAAGCTAGATAATTTCGTAATGAGATGGTCCCATCATGGGAAAGGAACATGACAGATATTACTAGTCTGGCATAATAGAAGCAGAAAGTATGAACGTTTCTCATTCTCAGTTAATCATTTCAATTGACTTAAGCTGGCAAGCGGTATAAGCATGGGCTCTGCCTCTCTGATAAAATACAAAGACTGTCAGTAATGACAAAGCTGTGGATTATTTTGAGCAGGGATGTGGCACAATGTTGATCGTCTGTTGGCTCACTGTAAAAACAAACTCTAGTGTCCATGCTCTTGGGTGGCTTATATTTAACTTCTGCAGCTCATTGTGTTGTGGAATTCTGTTATAGTTCTGACCTACCTGCTGTAGCTAAAAAGGGTTCCCTGAAATGCCAGCACCATTCTGCATTTTCTGCGTCTCTCTCTCTCTCTCTTCTGCTGACGTGTGATTTCTGTTGATTTGAGTTTGCATGGGTTGGTCAGGGTATCCCCCGTTATTCATTTCCTTATTCATTAGAATCTCTCACAGGGAAGATAAAACAAAGGTGAAGAGATGGCTCTTATAGCCACTTGACATGAGTTGACATGGCTCGGGTAACTTTGATCTAGCCTCAGAGAAAGAACTTGAGTTAGAGTCTGACTATTTGAATGATAGAGTATAGCACCCAGGCTGAACCTCATCTGGATTCCTGTGGAGATCCCTCATGTCCTGGCTTCTCAGAGGGCAGCTGTGGCTACCAGGCCTTTCCTAGTGCTGGCCCAGCAGTGCTTGTGTCACACTGCTCCCTGCTGGATGAAGCGTGGTAAAATCATTCATGAGGGATAGACAAAGGGAATGGCATGGGGCTGGGCTGGGTGGTCTCCATCTCTCTCTCACTACTTCCTTTTGCAGAATGTAACGTTTTTCCCTTTCTTTTGGCCTTACGGTCTCTTGAAGGGATGGGGTAATGCTACCATTTGTCATCCTGTTCGTTGACAAGAATGTGAGGATAGGAGGTCTTGTAAGCAGGTCTAGCATTTTTCATTTGCAAATAAGACACCATGCAAAGAGTCTGCACAGCAGAAGAAAAACACTAGCCAAGGGACTCAACATACTTACTCGTCTTCCGTTCTTGTGTATATACCTGCTGGATTAATTTTTTGAGGGGGCTGAGGATGAAACTTGAAGTTTCCTGTGCTCAGACACCAGTTCAAATCCAGCCTGGGCTATTCGTGTTGAACACCACCTGTTTGCAGTTTGGAGACTATATTGGCCCACCAGCAATGCTGGCAGAATTCCCGTCCACATTGCTTTGATGAAGCCTGGCCACAGGGTGTATGGGTGGCTCGTTTTACTTCCTCTGGAGCAGGCAGGGGCAGCCTGCCTGTGTGGGGCTGCAGTCTGGGGTTATGCTGTCCCTCCTGGGCCTGTTCTGGAAGCATAGATTTTGGGCAAGTCTACAGGATTGCAGGTTGGAGCATCTTCCATGGCTAGATGTGGGCTGAGCAGTCAGGTTTATGGGGCAGGTTTGGATGCCTAGTTTCTCCAAGTGATAGAGCCCCAAATTAGGGTGGAGGAGGGGCTTTGAGAGAAGCAGGGATACAGGATGCTGCTCTTCTCTCCCTCCAATTCAGCGTGGCCTGCTTTCCTCCTAACCCTTATTCTAGTCCCTTGTACACCAGGAACTGTGCTGTGGATGAGAAAGGCTGCCTGTCTGCCTTTGGACGTGGGAGGACCTTTGAGCTGTTACAACAAAGACAAGGTGAAGAGCAGTGCACACAAAGCTGTGACTATTGCATTAGGTTTGTAGGATTAGGTCCAAAGTAAATTTCCTCTTTGCCTGTCTTTCTGTTCTGTTGCTTGCTTGCTTTCTCCTCTGTATGAATTCACATATTAAAAGTAATGTTCCCAGTCTTTGTGTCTTCAAAGGTGACTCTTAGATTCTTGGGTTTGGCCCCTGTGCTTCTTTTTCAGCTGTTTTCCCAGGGCTGGGAACCAAGGTCCCTTTGGATGGGGAAAAGTTCTACGGAAATGTGGTTTGCATTTGCTCTTCCTGAGCTTGTGTTTACGCAGAGCTTGTGAAAACCTCAGTGCTGGGTCATGCTGCCTGCTCTGGGAAGGATGAACGCCTCTCATCATGTGGGCATGTTTCTTTTAGCTGGATAACTTGGCACTTCATGTTGTACCGCTCCCCATGAAGGTTGCAGATTTGCAGACCTCTGGGCTCAGTCTGTTGCATGCAACACAGATAATTTTGGTTGGGCCTGTGGATTAGCACAAAACTTCCTAGGAGAGAAAGTAGAGCCTGTATAATCTGGATTCATTTCTGTTTTCTGAATAGGTTGGGATGGACAAGTCACTGCCTCTGTGTTTCTGTTCTATGCCTGCAAAATAAGGCTACGAGTACTTCCATCTCCCCTGCAAATGTTAGGAGGAAAGATAATGAGAGTGGAGCTCTTGGAGCATATAGTAATATGAGGCAAATGAAAAGGGATTTTCTTTCTTTAACAGAAGTTTTAAAATCATAATGGGGAATATTCTACATATTTATTAGTGGTTCTTCCTTTTGTGACAGTATGACATCTTTATAGCTTTGTTGATATCTAAATGTCAATTTTGATGTCACGTTGGTAACTGTTCCCTGCCAACCACACAGAGCATTGATGAGGATTTATGTTGCTCTTGCATTAACTCATATGTCTGCCTATGGTAAGTACAGTAAGTCCTTGCAGCTCAAAAACCTCCACAAAGCATGTTGGTCAATGATGAATGAACTGGCTCTCATCCAACAACTTGACAATTCATGTGCTGATAATAACCCCTGTAATAACCTGAAGGAAAATCCATTTTGCTTCAATAACAAGGCCCAAACCTTACCAAATTCATAGCTCAAAATCAACTGGGTCAGTAGCTGCTCAGCACCCCAAAAATCAGATGCAAGCACACACACCTATAAAAGTGATCCTGTATAAGTTACCCCCAGTTCAGAGAAGAGTTGTGTTAAAAGTTCCCTTCTGTATAGACCAGAATGGCTAAAAAACATTTTATTGTTTTTTATACAGAACCTATTTTAGAGAAATGAACCCCGTTGGAGGAGTTGTGTTTAAGCAACACCTTGTAAATGACATGTCACTGTCACATCCTGGGGCCTGTGATGTGCCTCTGGGAGTTATTTGTGGGGATGGGTCACAGCAGTCTGGGTTACTGGAGCTGTTCAGCTGGGAGAAGACTGCAGCCTCTGCCTCTTGGCAGGCCATCTTCAATTTAGCTTGAGGCTTGCCTTGGCGCCTGGCCAGGCTCTGGCTTCTTTTTGCAGTTAACCTTTTGCAGGCAGCCTGTGATGGGCCAGCTGCTGCCAGATTTCTTTCTGTTTCATGTTCATTGCCACCCCTCTTATTGTAGCCCTGAAATATGTTTATCCTTGGCTCAGCTCTGTGCAGAAAGGGAGCATCCAGTGTGCCTTTTTTTTCACCTGAGGGGGGACATTCTGCTTCCTGAGCTCCCTGTGGGCTAAGCATCTTAGTATTTGGACTGTTTTTCCCAGCAGGTTTTGCAGCCCATGCTGCATCTGACCTGCTGGTTTCATTGATGTATGAGCCCAAGGAACATGGGTCTTCTCTGAATTAAAGGCTTGAACAAGAAAGCTGCTTGGGGCATACCTGTACTGGGCCTTCATTTATTTTGTTTGTTTTCCTCCCTTCTTTTTATTTTTCCCTTTTCCCCTTTCCCTTTTTATTTCCCCTTAGTTAAATTGTTTAGTTCATGGTAGTCTTTATTTAATTGTTATTATTATTTCCCTTTAATTAAATTATCCTTATCTCAACCCGTGAGTTGTTCTTTGCTTTACTTCTCCCCCTCCTCATCTAAAGGAGGGGGAGTGAGAGAGCGGTTGTGGGGTTTAGCTGCCCAGCATGGTAAAACCACCACAATACCTCGAGGTCTGATTTCCAACTTCTTGCTTATTTTAGTAGTCTAATCACTAACTGACCTTTCTTCCTGCCTCCAGCATAGCCTTCCCCTCTTGCTTACAATGGATATTGCTTTTTTTCCTAAACCAAATGCATTTTGGCCTATTCAAGCTGTTTTGCTATTCTGTTTTTACATGCTCTCATGTTCCCACTTCAGGGGCTTGACCATTTTGAGGTGTGACATGGGTTGCAGACAGGGCTCCCTCCCATCCCCATGCAGCTACTAATTTATCTGATTTGTGCGTATGTGTAAACAACCCTTAATAACGTAACCTGAGACTGGCCAACAGACACCTGTGTCGGCTCATTCAAAGGGGGGGGAAAAAAAGGCTGATATTGCAGTGTAGGTTGGTGCCAAACAGTTTTCAAATACTGCTTTACTTTGGTCTTCATTCAGCCAGTGGACTGTTTACTGTTAGCAAATCCAAATAAACTAGCTCAAAATAATTGTGGTAATCCAGAACTTTAAAAAACTCTTTGTTTTGTATTTGGATGTCACCAGAAATCTCTTGTTTAGTCATTTGCAGAGCAAGTGAATTCTCATTTTGGTTTGCTTCCCTGGAGTGATTGTGCTGTATGTGACCTCTTGCAGAGGCAGAGCTCTGCAGAGTAGCAGAGCTCTGGTTTGCACTAGTGATATGTACATGTCAGACCTCTTGCAGACTCAAGTCACTGTCAGGCAAGTGGAAGAAGCTGAGAGGGATTTGCTTCAAACACATGCTGTTCCTCCAAGCCACATTGCTCATCTAGACACTGCCAGAGCAGCACAGGCTGCCTTCTAAGGCATGTAACCAGAGGTGCAGGTGGACTTTGGAGGATTTTCTGACAGCTTAATGCCTACCTTCAGTTATGCAGATTTGTCCTGGAAGTAGTGCTCTTTTGTCCCAGTGGTCTGAGAGTTTCTCTTGGGCTAGGCTGAACAGACTTGATTTCACAATGTCTTGTTGGATCAAGGTCATTTTTGTGCTTTGCTAGAGATTGACTAATCATCCTTTGGTTGTTTGACCAGCCGTTACCCATTAGTGAAATGAGTGAGAAGTTATTTGAGCTGTTGACTTTTTACCCAGAACAAAAATAAGTGTTTATTGATGGGCTTACTTGTAGCTGTTATTTTGTTGCTAGCTTTTCCTACAAATGCTCTGAAACCAAATGGGAGGTACTTCTACAGGTATAAATACGTTAAGAAAAATCAGAGCTACAGACACGTTCAGTATGAAAAAGAGGTGAGGATCTTGTGTGGAACAGAAGCTCTGCATGGTGTATTATTAAAAACCCACTGTGCTGCCTTCCTTAATCAGAACTTCCACACTGTAATTAATAAGCACTTCTGACTGTTGCTTTCTGACTTACTCAGGAACCTGTTGGTTTAGCCTGAATTTGTCTTGACATGTAATCATGAATTGATATCTTTGAATAATCATGAATTGATGGCTTTGAGTAAAAACTCAGTCAGTAAAACACAGTTTTATCTTTACATAAAGTCCGGGAAAGGAGGCACAACAATAAGTTTATAGTATATCTGCTACAATGGTATAGCTCAACAGCATGCAAACTATTTACTTGAGAAGTGTACTGTCTGTAAGTCTGCAGTGGTCCCAAAGCAACAAGAGGCTAGTCATATCTCAGGAGCAAGGATGACCTGGCCTGCAATATTCTTTGGCTGTCAAAGCAATAACAGTACATTATGAGCTGCAACTTCACTTTAAGGTTAAGGGCTAGACCTTGCAAATCCCTGTCCTAAAAATAATGGAAAGCAGCATGGTAAAATCCAGCATCTGGAAGCTAGATATATTCAAATGGAGGAAGAGCTGCAGCTTTTCTGTGGTGGTAGTAATTGGAAATCAGAGCACTGAGGATCTCATGGGCCCTACATCACTTGGAATTTTACAAGTGGGACTGAGTGTCTTTTAAAAAGCTCTGCCCTGTGTCAGCTGTAAGAACTAGCTTGTGGCCTTAGCTACAAAAATGAATGGAGGAGTTATCTTACTGGCTGTCAGGTGCGTATCCGTAAAGGGCAGAAGTATGGTCACAGCAGAGGGTAGATTGAGGTCTTAACCTCTTCCCTTCTAAGGGTCTTTTCAGATCCACTTTGAAAATCCCTTGATTTTGACAAATGTGAGGAAACATGGCAAATGTGGAGATCAGCATCTTCTCATTGTTGCATCTAGCACATAGGAATAAGACTGTGGCTGAAGTCCAGCATCATCAATGAGGCAGTGGGCAAGGCCCAGGTGAGTCCACCCCCATCCTGAGCCTACCTTTCAGTTCTCCAATGTTAGTCATGCTTTTTCTGAACCCTTAGGCTTGCCTGCTCACCCACCCTGCTTACAGGTATAGTTCTTGATGGTATGTTGAACCCTGTGAGGGGTGGTCTGAAATAGTTGTGGTTAATGGAATGTTTGCAGCCATATAGTACGGTCAAGCCATACAGTAGACCTACAATAAAGGATAGAGAAATGTCTTGTGACTGTTCAGTGTATAGACAAGTGTATAGTCTTTTCTTGACAGTCCTGAATTCATTTCAGGCTTGTTAAAATTGTTCGTATATTCCTGGAACTGGTTTCTAGCAAATTATGTTGCAGGACTAGGGAAGAGTGTCAGGCTCAGAAGGATGAATTGAGGATTTGGAACCAACCTTTGCAGGTTGTGGAGCTGCTTAGTGCATTAGACAGTCCTCTGGGAAGCTTTCTTTTGTAGGTGATGGTGGCAGAAGATCTAGGGTGGCTGCATATTCTTGGGAGAGGCCCCCATCCCCTGGAACAGATTTTCCTGTGCAAATTTAGCTGTCACCTGCCTAGTAGAGAATTCTTCAGCCTTGCAGTCCTGAGTGCTGCGAAGCAAACCAGCTTGTTGGAGAGCCAGCAAGCTGCTTCTGCACCTGCAATTCTGCAATTTTGTTTCCAGCACTTTGTTGGGGTCAGGAAGAGCCCTTGACTTCCTGTGTCATGCTGGAGCAAAAGGTTTCCCTGCTAGATGGCTTCACTCTGAACTTGTTGCACTGGCATCAGACTGATACTTACCCCTCTATATGGTCTGTTAAGAGACCTGGCCCTTCTCCTGGTCTCACATCGATGTGGGCAAGTTTCTGTAAGTTTTACTGCTTCACTGCAGTGGGTAAAAGCAGGGCTGGGTCTTCTCAGTAAACTCTTAGCCTCCCATCTGACTGTACACGCCTAGCATCTCTGGGGCTGTGTGCACACACCCCTCTGTAGATCTGAGGACAGCCAAGAAGCTTGGGAGATCCTCTGTGAAAAGGGCCAAATAGGGTGGGGTGCTCATTTTAAACTAATTGTAAATTGAAAATTATTTCCCTACACAATGGAAAGTACAGCTATAAACTCCTGCCAGCATTACTCAGAGATGCATTTTACGGAAAGTTGTCATCTCTTCGTTTGTGCTACGTTAGAAGCTGGAAGTCCTCAGCACTGGTTCTGCTAGGAGCTATCCAAACACAAGGGAAAAGACATATTTTGTTCTGTAGAGCTAATTAAGTATAAAAGCAAGCGTTAAGTGAGTGTGATCAACAGAGAACAGGTTCTGTGTACGAAGTGAACGCTGCTCCTCAAAGAGGGGTGAGAAAGCACAGGCGTGTAGGAGAGGTTCGTTGGGTCTGGCCCACACTTCCGTCACGTAATGAATAGTTGTATGTGTCAGTACTACAGCTGCTTTCCTGCAGTCAAACTCCACAGGGATAATTGCACACGCCCAACAATTTAACATTTGAATGTGAGTGGATAGAACCATCGTGTGACAGTTGCACGTGATGGTTGCATTGAGATGAAGAGTGCATCTTTCTTTTCAATATTCGAGCAAGCTATGCATGCGCACAGTGTGCATGACTTAAACCAAAATAATCCTCCAGGGTGTCTGGGCAGGGTGGTAATGTAAAAGGAATGCAGGGAGTGTAATCAAAAGAGAGAATAAGCATCCTTGGTAAAACTCCTGCTCTGGTCCCCAGTGTGCGGTTGCATGCCCTCTGCTCTTTGTGCAGTCTCACCTCCCTCCATCCCTGGGAAGGGCAGGCCCTTCTTGCTGCCTGTACTTGTCATGCCAGTCACATACATGCTAGTGCACAGACTAACACCCTAAACAATAAATCTAAAAGATTAATTACAAAAAAAAAAAAAAAAAATCCCACAGTCTCACTTGCGGCATTTGAAATGTGTCTCAACAGTGCTCTGCCTGGGTTATTCATAGGGAAAAGAAATAACCTCCTGAATCAAGCAATTGAGAATGCAAATATACCAGCCTAGCTCAAAAGAGAAATCAATCTCTATACCGTCAAAGCTGATTAGTATCCAGTTATGGGGTACTGTCCTGAGCCCAGAGAGAGAATTTAGGGATAACTGGGCTTAACACTGTAGGATTAACTTTCTAAATTTTACACAGAAAGAAATTATAGTAATGTTGCTCTCTCTATCATGACAGACCATAAGATATTTTTTCTTGGTCTTTTCGTGGTGGCTGCCCCTCCTCTGGAGAGATCTTTCAGCCTTTTGTTTCCCATTGCTGACCAGCGGTTTTTCATGAGTTGAGTTTTTTTGTTGTAAAATTGAAGTTTTCTACAGCCTGTGGAACAAAGATTTTCTTTTTTCTCTTGTGAACAGGGAGGGAAAATGCATTGGAGCAGTTTCTCATGGGAGTGGGACTTCGGCTTGCGATAAGGATTTTCTACTTTGTTTTGCCTTTTTACCCCTTTCCTCAAAAACAGGGATGCTTTTTCCAGAAAGACTAGGAATTATGTCCTGATCCCTTTCAGTCCATATACTGGCAGTAGGTGTGGCATTTGTGAGTTGATTGGGATCTGTTTTGCTTTTTTTCGTCTGAATATATCCAGTCTGCTCTTTGTTGTTATGTCCTGATGAACCTAAACCCCTCTATAATGTTACTATTTGTACGTTGCAGATGTCAGAGGGGAAAAATTAAGCAAGTGCTTTCCTGTTAAGTGGTGTTCATCAATTATGACCCATGAGCAGGAGCATCAGTGTGGCTGATGCTATGGGAAACCATGACCATAGTAACACAAAGGCTGCATGCCTGAAGAGCTGCTGTGTATCATGGTTTCCCAACTATTTTTCATACAGACATCACTGTCTCTTCTCTCTCTTCTTTCCCATTCACCCCATTTCCCAAATGGGTGGCCTGCACAAATGCCCAGGAGACCCAAGCTGTTTTGACATTTGCTGGCTCTGGACAGGACAGATGAGTCTGTTATGAGGGTAGATTTATGGATGTCTCATGTGAGGTGTGGCCAGGGCCTTGGGTTCCTAACCCACCCTGACAGATCAGGTGTTTGGTTGGGTTTGTTGCCACTGCCCAAGTTAAACATCTTCCCATAGGATTAAAGCTGTTACTTCCACTAAATCAGAGCCAAGTCCTTTTAGTCTGGTGGCTGCAGGTGCCTTAACATAGAAATACATGGGGCATTCAAGATTGTCTTCTCTTGTCCTGTTTGTTCAGTGCAGGAAGTCAATTCTGTTACTGTTTGCTTACTCTTGTGTGCTGGGAGAGCTGCAAGTTGGAGGAGAGAGGTAGGATATAGGCATCAAGTAATAGTTTCACGTGAAAAATTATATTTTTGAAGCAGTAGATATATGCAATGTTCACTGTAGTCCTGTTTAGCTGATGGTGGTGTAACAATGATTTCTGGAACTTAAAACGGATATAGATGTGGTTCAGGAGGAAGGTGGGGGGACTGTGTATCAAGTTAATAAGCTACATATATTGCAAAGTTTTTCCTCATGTTGGGACTTTTCTCCCCAGTTTATCTTCAAGTCAATGCATGAGATGAAGGAATAATATATCAGCACCACATCTTGGTGAAAACCCACATTTCCCAGCATCCTCTGCATATCAGGGACTGGGCAAACTTTGCCCAGGACAGAGTCTTTGTAAGTTAATGCAGGTAGAAAAGCAGGATTTCAGGAATGTCTTAGCAGGGCTCATGGCATCAGTACTAACCACATTAGAGTTACTATTTTCAACTTGGAGATATTTTTTTTCTTAAAGTAATTTTTGTCTTCTGGATGTCTCACTTGTAAATGCTCTTTGGATTGCACTATTGCTTGTGGAGTTGTTTCAACTTAATTGCGCTGTATATGGTGGTTGCCTTCCTCATGTTGATAGCGAAAGGGTAACTTGGCCTGTATGCCTTATATATACAGAGAAGTGGAGTTAATAGAGAGCTCTCCCATTTCTCCAAACCATGAGACAATTCTCTAACATCTTCAAACTGTGCTGGAAATGTTCCCTACCCCAGTGAAGCTTGCTTTTTTGAGTAACTTGCATCCATTGGAAGCTATAAGTAATCTCAGTGTTTCATGTTAGGGATAATGAATTTATGTTTGAGTCTGTCTCCTTTCCATTTTGTTTTTGGTTTATTAAACACGTTTCTCTTATTTCCTCCCAAGAATGCCAGGACTGGTGGACAGCAGGTTGTAGACAAAACACTTCTATGCTGCCTGCATGTTGCACAGCATGTTCTTCTGTGAAAAGCCTTCAGATTGTGACAGACATTGGAGAACTATCAGAAGAACTCCAGAGGTCTCAGCCTTTTCTAATCAAGGTAATGTCTTGATTCATAAGGCTGGATGCTTAGTCCAAGCTCTTTCTGTGTTCAGTTTTGGGCCCTGTGTTCAGTTTTGGGCCCCTCGCTACAAGAAGGACATGGAGGTGCTTGAGTGGGTGCAGAGAAGGGCGACAAAGCTGGTGAGGGGCCTGGAGAACAAGTCCTACGAGGAGCGGCTGAGGGAGCTGGGCTTGTTCAGCCTGGAGAAGAGTAGGCTCAGGGGCGACCTTATCGCTCTTTATAGGTACCTCAAGGGAGGCTGTAGTGAGGTGGGGGTTGGCCTGTTCTCCCACGTGCCTGGTGACAGGACGAGGGGGAATGGGCTTAAGTTGAGCCAGCGGAGTTTTAGGTTAGATGTTAGGAAGAACTTCTTCACTGAAAGGGTTGTGAGGCACTGGAACAGGCTGCCCAGGGAAGTGGTGGAGTCACCATCCCTGGAGGTCTTTAAAAGACGTTTAGATGTAGAACTTAGGGAAATGGTTTAGTGGGGACTGTTAGCGTTAGGTCAGAGGTTGGACTCGATGACCTTGAGGTCTCTTCCAACCTAGAAAATTCTGTGATTCTGTGATTCTGTGAATAGCACCAGCCGAAGAACGCTGCCATGTATTTTCAACCACAAACTCAAATTGTTTATACAGGTGGAACATATATCTAAGAATACATTTAGCCCCATTTTAAAAATATTGGGGGTGGAGAGCTCTCTGCAACCTTAGCAAGTTGTTCCTCTGAGTAATTATCATTGTGGTTGAAAATTTAGCAATCTAGATGGCTGTTACTCTTGGATGTTCTTCAGTGGGATGGAAATGGGAGAGGGGAGAAACTCCAGGTGCACAACTTTTTTTTGTTTTGTTGTTGTTCTGTGTTGTTTAAGACAGGACAGCATCTCTCTTATGAAGAACTAAAGCACTTTCAGTCCCAGCATCCAGAACTGGCAGAGGTTGTAATAGAAGAAAATTCATCCGAACTGTGGAGCTGCCCCCCGAGACAGAGCTTCCCATTTTTCTTTCCCTGGTGAGTCAAAAATAAAGGATGCGATGGATGTATATATCCTGTCTTCAGGGGTACCCAGGCTTTACCTCTGTGTGTTAGCAGGAGCTTGCAAGTTGCACTTTTACTGGAGTGAAGAGGAAAAGGTGTGGGTTATAGGTGCTGTCCACCTGCTGACACTGACTGGATCCAAGCAGAATACTTGTGCACTAAAAATGGAATGTTATGCGTTGGGACTTCATGTGTTGCTCCCCTTTCAAGACAAAAATATCCTAGTGACTGCTCAGTCCTATTCTTTAGGCCGTATATTAGTCATCTGGGCTGTGGTCTGTGGCAACCTGTGGCAACTGGTTTATGTTTCTAGTAACCTCTGGAAAATTTTCCACCCTTAATATCAACTGAGAAAAGGTACCATGACTTTTGCAAAACACTGAGAAGTACCAGAACACTAACGGATCCTGTAATTTGTATTTGGTCTCATTCAGGAAAAACAGCCTGGCCTAATCCTGGACCTCTGTTAACTGTGGTACAACTTTCAGAGTGACTACAAGACATTTGAACAATTCAGAACTCTCTAAGGTTGTGAAGCAACCCTGTATGTTAGCAAAGTCTTTTCATGTGGATAAGAAGTAACATGGGAAGGTGCCACAGTGGAGCAGACTGCTCCTTTGCTCATACGAACGTGCCAGGTAGTGTCCTGTTTGGTTTGTGCAGACAGACTTGGAGTATAACAGTATTAATCATGTCAAGCCACTTTACAGAACAGTAAAAATAACAGACCCAACCCTGCCTTTTCCAGCTATATTGCCCGGCCTAGAGAATATGCTTAGACATGCCACCTCCACCATCACCCCCACTGCCTTGCCATGTGGTCTCAGTTATGGTTGCATACAATACCACCTCTCTCCATTTTTGTAATTATTGGCTCTGATTGACAATTTGGATCATTTTGAGGGAAGGAGAGGAGGAAAATTGTTAGGTATCTAAGGCAATGTGTTTGTTCCTTGTTTATATGGGCCTGCAGCAGGTACTAAAAGGATATGAAGGAGCGCAGGTTCATCAGCTGAAAAGTCCAATATTGCTCTTAGGAGTGATGTTTGTGCTCTTTTAGCTTCTCTAGTCTCCGCCTCAGTCTCCCCCTCCAAAAAGGGGGAGTGTATCAGCCTTCATGTTTATCAAGCTTTGATCTTGGTGAACAATTTTGATCTTGGATGTAGACTTAAATATAAGCATTGTCATAATGTGATCTTTCTCTAATACGGGTTGTTTTATTTATATATTTACATGTTTTATTTATACAGGTTGGATTTTTTATTTTTTAGGAGCAAATCTGTAGATAGAACTCAGATTCTGCAGGAATTTTTCCCCACTTCCTCTTCATTGTCTTTCCACAAGACAGTGTCCCTAGAGACTTGCTTCCTCATACGCCATCCAGATTTGGGGAATAAGGTGAGAAATTCATCCCTATCACATTATTTCCCTGTCTGTGAGTTGTCATCCATAAGCTTCACACCTTTAGGGGTTTTGCAGGACATTTTCAGTGGATGCAGAGTTGTAATGGTTCTTCCCATCCCTGTGTAATATGGCATCTCCAGATTTGCTGTACCATTCAGGAGGAGGAAGGTGTGTATAGTTTTGTGCTGCTAGTACACTGCGTCCATCTCCCTTGGCAGTTAGAAATACCCATGGGATGTCCCAGCTCCACTCAAATGTATGTCCTGGCCTTGCTCTGTAGTGGTGAAGGGATGGACTTTGTATGTGCAATGGGGCACAATTCACTTGAGAAGTGCTTTTTTGGAGCAATTCCTGGCAATAAGTTTCATCTATTCTGAGATACCTGCCATGGAGGCACATCACTGAAATGGGTTCTTCTAGCCTGATCTCCTCTTTTGTTTTCATGTGAGGTTTTGTGGGTGTGGAGGGCCTGCATTGTCTTGGAGAGTTTTGCCGTGATCTATTGGTAGCTGGGGGGAGCAGCAAACCTGTGATTTGTGCTGTCTTGCCTTGTTTCAGGGCAGTGATTGTCTCTCAATTAGACAGACCCAAGAAAAGGGTCTGTCAAGGCTTCTGAAATATTCTGCTCTCATCCTAGAGCTACAGCTTGCATGGCCTCTTTGCTGTTGGAAGCGGACAGCTCACCATGACTGTTGTACCTCTGGACAAGTGCAGAGGACACTGTGAGATGTTCAAGGTGGAGCTGGAAGCTGGAGATTTGGGTGAGTATCTGCACTGTAGTATGCAGGGTCTGTGAGATCCGTTAAAGCCAGGAGACTTCTTCCAGCTGGATCTGTCATAACTGACACCTGAGAAGGTGGTGTGTGCCATTACCACCTCTGAACTCATGTGTGCCTTCAGTGTTTGCAGCAAGATATGAATGTGATTATTCTGAATGTGGGAATTCATGGCCTGGAACACAAACAACTGGATACTGTGAGATGCTGAATGGGTAGTTGAGGTTACTCAGAGATGCCTAACACTGGGCAGCTGGGGTTAAGCAAGACTGTGCTCTGCGAGGTGTTACAAACCCAGTGTGGCACAGAGGGCAGGCTCTTCACAAAGAGTGTCTGCATAACACCACCACTTTGTGGGAAATATGAGCAGTGATTAGGCGTTGATTCATCTAATGTGTCTTCCAAAGGTTATGCCAGCACAGATTACTGGATGATGAGCTTCATGGCCAAAGGGACAGAGCCGGCGGTTGTTTGTTATGGAGCTGCTAGCTAAGGACAGTGGGTGGGAAAACAGAACTACTTCCAGGACAAGAAGATTTTCAGCTGTGAAGCCAAGGCAACATCTTGAAAGCGATAGACCTGGGGCAACTGTGGCAGGCAGCTTTGCCACCTTGCATGTTTACAGTGTTAAAAAATGACTGTTTTCCTGATCCTTTGCCCTTCCTCAGATGTAGTTTGGGAGAAGCTCAAGTTATTCGTGACCTTCCCTGTCCCCTCAGGTAAGCCTTGAGCTGACAGCAAAGGCTTTTTCCAGGAGCAACAGAGGGATGTCTCAGGATGAGATTCACCTTTGTGGATTATGGCACTTCTGAATCTTTGTGGGAGGAGGTTAGGAGTGGAGGGGTGTGTGTGACATTTCTGTATACGTTCCTCCTGGGGAGGAGGCCTGAAGCCTGTGTTGGCAGGCCAGCTCTATAAAGGGAATTGATATGTCCTACATCTGCTCCATCTCTCCATCACGCTCATGGCTGTGTGCCTCAACAGTGTGCCCTGCAAAGCCAACCTCAGTTCTGTGCTTCAGGGCTGACATGAGCCTCCCAGCCTAGTGGCAGGGACACTCACACACAGCATTGTTCTTGTACCAGATTAATCTCTTCAGGGCTCTTTGTGTCTTGTGATCGCTCTTCTACTGTTCTCTATCAGCAGATTGTAATTCAGTCAAATAGTAACTGTGCTTTTTTTCCCCCACTTCCTTTCCTATAAAAACACCGATGCAAGTTTTGGTGGTCATGGTGCCAGGAGTGCAGTAGTTCTGGATGGAGGTGGAGCTGGGTGCAAAGAAGCTTTTTATAAGTTCATGTTCTGATTGTGCACCTAAGATACTGGGGTTGCATGACTGTTTTCATATATATTCTGTTAGGAGAAGTACTGCCTGTGTTCCTGACTTGGGGTACGTGCAGGAGCACCAGAACATCTCCTTGTCACTGGCTTTTTTGTACCAACTTCTTCCAAATCTGATACATTGTCTTCAGAATGAATTTTGATTTTTTCCTGAGTTCCTTCCAAGCTGCCTTTGCATGCTTCCTGTTGCTTGAGCACTGCATTATCCAGTGTCCTGAGAGACTTGGTTTCAGTGTTTGCAGACTGTGGATGCTGCAGTCCCTTCCAAGTTTGATCCTTTGGGTCTGTTCCTGCTGTTGAAGATCATTTACAGATGTGTAAAGCTGAACTCATACGCCAGGGCTGGGGTTCAGGACATACTCTCACACTTGTTACTATGAAATTGGAATGGGTTTTGTTTGAAAGCAAGCTAACTCTGTTCTTAGAAGCAAGAACCTTTTTCTCTGTAAATATTTTAGGTACACTTAAAATGACCAATTGGAAAAATGTCTACCCAGCCTTTGCTTTTGAGCAAAAGCAGGCAAATGGGAGCAAACGTCTTACTAATCATATTAAGGACTGACAAAAGCTGCCAAACTGGATGACCATGTCTGGCTCATTAAGAAAGATAAGGCAGAGGACAGTTCTTGCTCCAAAGAGTTTAGCCTGGGAGAGTTTAGTCTGCATTACAAATATTTCTATGCGTAACACTTGTTTTTCTCCTGTAAGCTAATGAGAGCAATCTCAGCACCTGTGTCAGTGTGTTTGGCCCTTGACACTGAACCAACATACATCAGATACAGTAGAACCGAAGAGGGAGAGACTGAGTCAGAACAGAAGACATTTAATTTGTAGCAAAGCTATTAAAGGGAATTGAATTAATAAGAGTTATGTTAGTATTGTTAGTGCTTGGAGTGTGTTTTGGACTTGTGACACTACGTACAGTCCTGTACATGCCAAGACACACACACCATCCCTCTTGCTCTTCTTAAAGCCTGGGTCTTAGTTAATGGAAATTTGGGAATTCAGTGATGGCAGAATCATCAGAGGGCCCACATTAGTGACTGTTGCTGTTTACACTTTGGCACTTCTCAAGTCAAAGACTGACAAGGTTACTTCACCTCTTACTGTTTTTTTACCTGATCCATTTTGTTGGGTAGGAGTTGTATACGGGAAGAACCTGCTTGGACCCTTTGTTGCAGAGATTGCAGATGGTTTGGTCATGCTGTTAATTCTAAGTGTCCTTGAAGGAAACTTGTAAAAGAGCTGCAGAGACAATTCTCAAGTGTCTGTGAAATGCCTGCTTTTTGGGAGTCGTACTAAAGTCATTGTGGCTGTCTGGCTCCTTTGAGAAATAGCAGAGAAAATGGATCTATTTACAGCTGCTGTTTAGGTTGAGGGTAGGAGGGGCGCTAGAGCAAAATTGTGCCTGATTAGCAAAGGTGCTTTCAGATATTGCTTCTCCCCTCGTCAGTGTGTTACAGCTGGTTGGACTGATGATGGTGAATCTGGACTGTCAGCTTTTGAAGTGCACTTTATGGTGTCTTCATAAGTTTCCAAATCTGTGTCTAGGTGATATATTGCATATGTCCCAACCTTACTCCCTTTGGAGTTTACATAATTTGTTTTTAAACTTCCAGTATATTTTCTCTTCTTCTTCCAAGGACTGTAAGGAATTGGCTGCTACACTGAAACAGGAGGGCAATTATTTGCTGATAAAGAGCTGATTTTGGCCATAGCTGCTGTCAAGCGTAGAGCCTCAATCTGTAGCGCAGCATCTTGAGTAGCTCCTGTAATCAACTGCCAGAAAGGTTATGCTAATGCCTTCTGCATTGTGACATGGGTAAGGAACTGGGTATGGACAACTCAGAGGTGAGGCCAAAGTGGGAAAACTAAGATTTAAAAAAAAAAAAAAAGGGGGTTGGCATCTTGGTCAAGTGGCCATCTTCCTCATCAGGGGCTTCAGCTTCACACAACCTTACTAAAGGCTGTGGCCTCCCTAGAGAATTCGGCAATTCCTAATGAGCTGCTCAGTCTGGAGTAGAACTGGAGTAGAATGTGTCTATTTTCTCAGCTATCGAGACATTGTGGCAATGAACATGATCTGGATGAGTCACAGAGGGTGTGTCTCCCAACACAGTCTCCCTTGCCACTAGCTTCACTTTGGCACTTGTATATCCAAGTGTGTGTGCTGTTTTGCATAATACCCCCCTTTACTGGCCAGCTCAGAGGGGTGCCCAGTAAATATGTGCATCCTCATTTTAAAAATCTATTTAAATGCTTCAGAGCGCTTTACGTCTAAGCTGGGAGAGGGATGTCTGCACACCTGACATCCCACAGACTGCAAAGGTGCTCTGAAATCACACTAGTGAGGCCCTGAAACTGGTGCTACCCAAGAACCTAGTGGGTGGAGATGTGGAGGGGTCATTCTTTTGCTTGTCAAGATAGAGAGATGGGCTGCCACCCATGATCTGGACTGTGTTTTAAAGATAGTTTCCAAAAGCAGGGGTCATTGACCATTGCTCTCAGTCAGCCCTGAACTCAGGGTAATTCAAAGGAGGAGAAAGGAGTACTGTTTTCTTCAGTAACAGGAAATCAGTATCCCCTGTGGGGGGCAAGCTGCCAGTTTCTGTTGATTCCTTTCTGTCTTTCTTCCTCTCCCCATTCGCATTGTGCACACACATTCCTCTGGGGCAGCTCTGCAGATCCCAGCCCCAAACTCCCTTTGCAATGTTCTGGAGAGCTTTCTAGGGTCAAGTTTCCTGTGTATCCTGGGCCGTTAACTTCTCCTGCTAGTCTTCTTGTTGTAATAGTCTGTCAGGGAAGCTGGTTTTACTGCAGGGAACAGGGCTGGATAAAAGCACCTCCCTTCTCTTCTGGGTTGGCCTCCCTGACTTTCCAGCAGCAAACCTTGCACGCCTTTCTCAGCAGTCCTGCTCACAGCGTGGGAACTCCCTTAGTGAGATGAGGTGGAGAGTGGCAAAGCACGTTCCTCGAGGTGTGAATGCCAGCATCTCAGCAAGGTGATGCTCCTGCTCGCACCAGTAATGCTGCTCTGGAGAGTGAAGTCTACAGGATCTGTCCAATCCTGGGCTCAGTGGTCTAGGTTCTCTGGCTCCCACTTGGTTCCCTTGGGAGCCACAGAGCTGAGCACTTTCTGGGGCCAGATCATTTTGGTGGGCCTTGCAGTGGGTGTGCAGAGAACTCCTACTTCTGGGAAACCTTTCTCCTCTTCCTAAATTTTATATGTAGAGTTATATATTCTCGTCTTCAGGAAACTACTTCTCATAAAGGATATATTTAATGTCCTGCTGAGTTAAACAAGGGAGATGCTGGTCTTCCCCTTTCCTTTGAAGATTCAAACAAATGACAGGTGATTTATTTTTAGAATTCTCTCTCTCTGTGGGGAGAGGAGTCATGTTATAAAGGCTCAGGGGTGCTGGGAAGTAAAGCTATATATGCATAAAGACTGTTTCAATGCTGTACACTATAAATTCAGTGGTGGATAAAAAAAAGAATGTAAATATGCAATTAATGCAGAATTTTATGGATTGTTGTAATTTAATATATTGCAAACTTTGTAAATACTTGGGAAAAGCCTGTAAAGTGTGTAAATAAATGAGATTTGTATGTAGAGAAGAAGAATAAAAAGTTTTTACTTTTTGCAATTAAATGGAAGTGTTAATGAACCTTTTCCCTCTTCTGATTTTTGCCATGTTGCGTGTCAGCTGTTGAGGGGTTATTTAACCTCTTTTAGGGCACTTTGTGGAAATGTCATTTTAACTTAAAAGTTGGAACAATTTTGTTTGGAAAATGTCAAAAGAAGTGCTTTAAAAACAGTTTGCCAGTTTTAACCTGATTCCCTAAGCAAAGGTTATGCAACAGCTATGTCTGTCCTTCTAGCTAACAGCCTCTGTCACTCCTTCACAATTCAGCATATTTCAGCCAAACCTTGACAGAGAGTTAGAAGAAGATGATAGTCTCTTCCAGACCTGATAAAAGCAGGCAAGTAGAAGAGAAAGATCCCACTTCTATCAGGATAATGTGCTAGCTTTGATAGACACCCAAGCCACGCTGAAGACCCTCAGAATGTGAATCAGTAGGAAACCCGGCTTCATTTCTTCTGCAGTGCCTTTCTGGAGTCCACCAGTGTTGAGCTGAGCCCTTTACAACCCATCAGGTATCAGCACATTGCTCCTGTCTTGTGGTGAGGCTGTTGGCTCCCAGGGGTGCAGTGGACTGGCTGTTCTTTGAGTGAGCAGCAGGAAATCTGCATTCCTCCTGCACTTACCTAATGCTGTCTGGACATGAGCTTGTCAGCTCCAGGGTGGGGCTTGGACCATGTGCTGCTAATCTCCATGTTTCAGATGCTGGCTTCAAAAAGAGCTGTTGGGGCAGATTGGGAAGTTGGAAATTATCTCCCCATGAGCCACATGCCCTGGTTGTGACTCTTCCAGGCCTGTTTTCTCGGAGAGCACTTTGTCCCCCGATTTTTTTATTCCTTGTTGCTATGCTATCTTCAATAAGGCCTAATTAGGATTCTATAGAGCCAGGGACTACTTGCTGCTTGGCTCTTTATCTGTGCGTCACTTGGAGACATCAGCAAGTTCACTGGCGTCTTAGCACTGCCTTGTTCCTCATAGGCAGGTCATAGTGAGCTTGCTGGTAGGAGAGGGGATCTAGTGTTGTTCCTTTCTAGCTGTTTCTCCAGGTCTCCAGAGATGCAGCTGCTGAGATGTCTTTTGATGGAGACAGGTTTGCCTTTTTGCCTTGACCCAGACTCCAGGCCTGTAGTTGACCTTAGTGATAAATATGAACCTCTCATTTGAAGCCTCAGACCCTTCTTGCAGAAATTGTTGGGCTACTGAGAGCATGGTAAACTCTGGACCTAATGAAGGAGAAGGTAATGCACAGAGGTAAGAAATCTAGGGGGGCAGTAGGAGAGCAATTGTGGCAAGAGAGGTGATCAGAGTGGTGCAAAGTGGGAGGGGAGGAGCAGGGGGAGAGGCAGAGCAGACTGTGTGATTAACTTGGCTCTGCTAGCTAGGGCTGCCCACTCACTGATCCTTTCTAATAGCCTGTGATCCCCAAAGGCAGATCCAGGAGCAGAGCTGGAGTGACTGCACAATCGCAGATGGGGAGGAAAAGGTGGCAGGCGTGTGGGATGGTTTCTGCCAGACAGTCCCCAAGGCAAGCAGTGTGGCATGCAATTCAAGACACCTCAGCCCGAGCCCGCCAGGTGTCTGGCTAGGGATGGAGCAGTCTGTCCCTGCAGAGAAAATGGTCTAGTATTCCAGCCAGACCTGGAGCCTGCTAACTCCTCTTCTGGGGGCAATTTCAGCTTTGCATCCTGTTCTTCCTTCCCTCATCTTCCTGATGGCGTGGGGAAGGGTCATCAACTCTCTGCTACCCTCTGCCTTCCTAATGGGCTGGGAGAACCTAGGGGCTGTTTTCCAGCTACCTGCTGCTTTCCCGTGGCATGATCAGTGTACAGGTGCAGGGACTGGACAAGGTGGGTCTGACTCCCAGCCTGGTTACAGCACTGGGGTTACAGTACTGCAAACCATTCTCAGCAGTTGCATCTTGTTGCCTTTTCTAGAAATGGCTGTGCCCCAGTGACAGGGGAAGACCCTTGTGTAAAATGGAGCTTTGCATTTATTTGCTAGTTGCTTGGGAATTATTGCAGTTTAGGAGAAAACATGGAAAAGGAACCCTATAACTGATGATTAAAGCAACGTCTGAGATTTGGAGTAGCAGAGGCTTGGATGAAAACGCCAGTGCAGGGAATTACGATTCATGCACAGGGTCTGTCTCAGGGAGTGGACCCTGCGAGCTCATTGGCACTAGACACTGCTGCTTCTCTATCAAGTTTGATATGTGAGATGGGTGTGTTCCATGTGGCTCTGAAATCCTCCTCTAATAAATACATTTCCTCCCCAGTCTTCAAGCTGTTGGGTGTTCCTTGCTTTTGGGAGGTGCTTTAAATCTGACTGCCAGAGCTGTGGGCTGCTAAGAGCAGAAGCTGGCTGCATGATGTTGAGCACAGGTCTTCCTCCTGTTTTCCTGTTGCTCACTGCACTGGAGCTAAGCTGGTCTCTGACTGATGAAGAAAAGAGGATAATCTTGGATGGGCATAATAAATACCGCTCCCAGGTCTCTCCTCCTGCTATGGATATGCTGAAGATGGTAAGTGGCTTTTATTGTGAGGGGGATTTCAGAGGGAGTTTATGTAGTGCAAGCTTGAATCTTAATGCTAGCAGGGATTTGGGAGGCAGAGCAATTATTGTGTGGGTTTGCAATTTGGTATTAATGTAGGGGTTCCCTAAATTGCCTCTAAAAGATGAATTTCCTTTCACTTGTAGAATTGACTTTGATGATTTTTGGAAGCTCACGAGTGTGATCTGAGTCCCCTGATGCTCTGTGAGAGCAATGCAGCTTTCACAAGGAGCTGGAGCTCCTTGTGATGGATAGGAAAGGCAAATGCTTGCACTGAGACCTTGCAATAAGTGGGGCCCTGCAGCTGGAGGAGGAATCCTGCTCCACCACCTGCGTGAAGCGTCACCTAGTGTGCTTTATTTGTCTTTGCAGGTGATTGGGGTTTAATTTATGAGAGGGAATGTCAAATTCAAGCATGACTACCAGGTCAGTTTGGGCTCTCCATCACACTCCTACTTCCTACCGTGACCTATGCGTGATGACATGGAGGTGAAGGATCTCCCATTTTTCTGTAAGAAACTGAGTCGGGTGCCCACCAATGCTTGTGGCTGCAGTGGAAGCAAAAATGACGTCTTGAGCTGGTGCTGGTTTTTGTCTTATTTGGCCCCTTTATCCTGTACCCAGTTATTTTCCTTGCTGTTTACAACACATGCAGAGGAGCAAGAGAGCTGTTCATTACAGCTATTTGGGGTGTTGTGCTCTTTTGGTCACAGTGTAGTCAGAGGAGACCTTCTTATCTGGCCTTGAAGTTGCACCACTTGAATTAAATGTTCATGACCTGGTAAGTGGGAGCTTGCTGAGCAAATGAAGAAAGAGGTGATGTTAAGGCATAATGGGGGCCTAACAAGAGACTTTGGGTTCAGAGGGTGTGAAAACCCTAAGCACCACAATTTCCATGGACACCCACCACAGCAAGGCACAGAAAAAAAATCAGGAAGTACGGGCTTTGGAGCCAAACTCTTAGGGAAAGCATGAGGGAAACAATATCTCAAGTACCTAAAATGTGAGTCAAGGTCCTTAAGTTGGTGGCAATTCTGATCTGGTGAGTGCTGCTGCTGGCTGTAGGAGTGATGGCAGATCACATGCTTTGAGATGCTGCCCTCTGCAAGGCTGTGTTGTCTCTTAGTTTAATACAAATTGCTTAAACACAAGACCTACTGACACTGCAGAGCAGAAGGCTTTCTTTGAAGCACAACAAATGTTTATCATAAAGCAGCCCTAACGATTTCTTATTAAAGGCTTTCTATGTAAGAACCATTCTTGCTTTCCTCCCTGGGACTTCGCTTGTGCTTTGTTTGTCTTTGAGGTCACCTGCTGCTGTGGCACCATGCCTGACTGATGTCACCCTGTGTTTCTGTTTGGGACATGAGTCTTGTTGCTGTGGAAGTAGTTAGGCACTGGGGGGATTCCTAGCCTAAAGGCACTTTTTAAAAAAATGAGGCAAATCCTGCAGGTGTGAGCCTGCTGTTTATGGAACCCAGCTCTGTGCCAGAAGAAGATGGGTGTGCATTTCCCCAGCAGGGTTCCAAGCCATCACTCTCAGCCTGGCTTGGGGCCATGAGGCAAGGTCAACTAGCTCTCTGTGCCCCCACCCGGATATTTTAGTGTTTCCTTCACCTACAGCGCTACTGCTTGGGGGCCTGTCCGTGTCCCCTCGACACCCCAGTGGCAATGCCTTGTAACAGAGCTGTGCTCTGTCCCCCTCTAGAATCCAGCTCTGACTCCAGCCAGGAAGGTCCCATTGAGGACCTGTTGTTTGTTGGCTGCTTTCCAACCTGCTGCAGAAGCAAAGCTGCTGTCACCATCAAATGGTGTTAGGATAGTCCAAGCAGTTGTGGTGTAGGGTTCCTCATATGCCTTTCTGCAAGGCATAGCAGTATGGTCACTAGGGCCTGGGGACTCAGCTGGCAGTGGGGCCACTGCTGCTCCCTGTGCTGGAAGGGCTCTTGGTAGGCAGGCAGCTGCTGCGTTTTGGATCCAGGGGAACTGATGATGTCTTTTAGGAGCATGTACTCCCAGGAACTGTGCAGCTGCCAGGGGAGATGTGTTCTGCTCTTCTCCCATCCCCACCCTGGTGAGAAGGATGTCCCCTGTTCTCTTCCTGTGTGACCCAGTGTGAGCGTCCTCCCTTCCTCCATTTTCACTGCTTCTTCATTGCTTTTCCACACTGAGTTGAGGATGCTGATGTTATGGGTGCTCCAAGCAAGGTTGTGAGAATTATGCTCAGCACTGACCTACCTGTTTGTAAGTTGCGGTTTGTTTTGTGCTGAGATAGACTGAGGAGCTCCCATCTCCCGAGGACTTCTCAGAGTGCACTCAGGGATACCCATGTATTGAGTAGCAATTTTAGTTTTACTCATAAATGGGGAAATTGCAACTAGGGAGCCCAGAAGTCTTTGTGTGTGTTGGAGAGCCCAATGTCCCTCTCTGTATGCTGACACTGAGGTCCTTTCAGAGTTGGGACACAGAGCTGGAGGCCTTTGCCCAAGCCTATGCGGAGAAATGCATCTGGGACCACAACAAGGAGAGGGGCCGACGGGGAGAAAACCTCTTTGCTATGGCTCCGACACTGGATCTGGAATTTGCTGTGGACGACTGGAACGGGGAAGAGAAATACTATAACCTGACGACTTCCGTGTGTGTCCCTGGGCAGATGTGTGGTCACTACACCCAGGTACTGGCCTGCTGGGGCAGAGGGAGAGGGTTGTCAGGAAAGGAGCTGTACCAGAGCCCTGGGTCCTCTCAGAGTCTTTGCAAAGAGATGGGGAACTAATGCTGGGCACCAGGTAGGAATCACTGATACAGGGGAATCTGGGCATGGTGCCAACCATAACCAGCATTTTAGATAAGACCTCTCTTTAAAAAGTGCTCTGCACCCCTTTTCAGCTACACAGCAGAGCCAGGTGCTGGCTTGTCTTAGGCAGACAAGAGATGTGAGTGTGTCTTTGTAGCTTGGGTGGATGGGTGAGAGTGGAGAAGAGCATAGATGGTGGTGGTATAAATATCAGGATGGATCTGTGGAGGTCCCCAGGACCAGAACAGAGGTAGTGATGCTCTACTTGGGTGAAGTATAGGGTAGAAAAGCTGTGGCACTTGGTTATGTGGGCTGTGGCCCTACGTTGGGAATGTGGTCCAGACAGATGCAAGTAGCAGGATTCTGAATGTGAAAGCAACACGGGCATGTGGGATCTGGGACACACACTGAGACATGGGGGGTGTTGGTGTGATGACGGAGCAGCCTTCAAGGCCAGAGGATGGGTTGCCAACAGGGCGTCTGCCTTCATCCAATCACCTCACCTTCACCCCTGGTCTTTGTCTTAGGTGGTTTGGGCAAACACACATCGTATTGGCTGTGGGGCAAAGTTTTGTGAGAAGATTGATGGAATCGAAACAGAGGACATGTACCTGCTTGTTTGCAACTACTATCCTCCGTAAGTCCTATGCCTTGTATGACTTGGTTCATTTTGATCGGCCTTCTGCAAGGAAATGCCCTTCCTTCCATCTCTATGAGACAGCAGGAAAAGCTTTTGGTGTTGCTCAGAAATGCAAGCAAGGCAATTTCAAGAAAGGCCTTTATTGTCTTGGATTGGTCACTAAGGAAGGAAGGGTTGTCTGTTGATCCTTGCCCATGAGGACTACTGAGATCTGGTTCAGCTCCTGCCACAGTTCAGGGAGGGAACTCCCCCAGAGTGCTGCCCACGGTTGATGTCACAGTAACTAAGGATACAAACATTACCTACCTGCTCTGTGCCTTGTTCTTCCCCAATAGCAGCAGCAATGGCCTGGGAAGGGGTCAGGAAGCATGTATTGTACCAGCAGGATGGGTTGCACATGGGAGGAGAGGTGGGTACCTGCTTGTGAAACCCTGGTGCTAGGCTTGGAGACCACTCACTTGGAGATGGAGAGCAACAGCGGACCTTCTTAGGGGTGTTTAGTAGAGGGGAGATAAAATCATGTGTCCAAATGTCCAACAACTGCTCTTTTCTAGGTGGTAGTGAAGGACCTGGTCCATGGAACTTTCTTCCCTGGTTTTAGTCACCCTAGGGTCAGGCCACTGAGTAAATGGCATTGAAAGTGTGTGGCAGGAGACAAAGACCTGATTTTTTTTAATTTTTATTTTTTAACATTAATTCTGAGTTTTGTCATGGCTGGGATATTCCAGTTGAATCAAACCTCCCTCTTTGGGGTTGGCATTTACCCTCTTTCCTTACACTTTTTTTCTTGGTGTCTTCTGCGTCCAGGGGTAATGTGAAAGGCCGAAAGCCATACAAAGAAGGACCCTCTTGCTCACAGTGTCCCGAGGGTAGAGTGTGTGTCAAGTCCTTGTGTGGTAAGTGAAGTAAAGCAGTGTATGTGCCTTGACAGGCTATTGGGACAGAGACCCCTGGGTTGGGGTCCAAACTCTGAACCTGGACCAGCAGCTCCAGGCCTGGACTGTGAGGCATCACATGGGATAGAAGCCCTTGAGACTGGTCAGCTGTCACTAGATGAGGATTGGACACAGACCTCATAACCCCCTTAGCTAGGAGTTGTTGCCTCATCCCCAAGGGGCAGAAGGTTGTGTGAGGGAGATGAGATGTCTCCAGGTTGGGACCTCAAGAGTGGGAGATGGCCCAGAGTGACCTAAGCTTGCAGATGACACCAAGCTGGAGTGAAGTGTTGATCTGCTGGAGGATAGGAAGGCCCTGCAGAGGGACCTGGACAGTATGGGTTGATGAGCAAAGGCCAGTGGGGTGAGGTTCAACATGGCTAAGTGCTGGGTCTTGTGGCACTTTGGCCACAACAACCCCATGCAGCACTACACGCTTGGGGCAGAGTGGCTCAGAAGCTGTGCAGAGCAAAAGGACCTAGGGGTACTGATTGATGTTTGCTTGAACATGAGCCAGCAGTGTGCCCAAGAAGGCCAACGGCATCCTGGCTTGTATCAGGAATAGTGCAGCCAGCAGGACCAGGGAGGTGATCACCCCCTTGTATTCTGCTCTGGTGAGGCCGCTCCTTGAGTACTGTGTTTGGTTTTAGGCCCCTCAGTACAAGGACATAGAGGCCTGGACAGCAACGGGTCAGTTGACCCTAGTGCTAACCCATGGTGTTTTTCATCTCTTACCAGAATCCACTGTAGAAGAGACCACTCCAACTTCTGTGACAACATCCACCACAACCACACCAGAACCTACCATAACATCACCCACCATGGCCACAGCGAAGCCAGAACTCATAACCATACCCCCAACCCAGACACAAGTACCCACCACATCCATGGCAAAGCCAAAATCTACTGTGCCAGAACCCACCATAGCTACAGGCAAGCCAAAGCCCATCACACAAACAACTGCCATGCCAAAACCTAACACAACCACTATGGCCAAGCCAGCACCCACCACGCCAAAATCCCCCACCACTACCATTATGCCATCACCCACCATGCCACAACCCACCACAACCACCACTACAGCCAAGTCAGCACCCACCACACCAAAACCCACCACAAACACCACTACGGCTAAGCCAGCACCCACCACCACACCACAAACCATCAGAAGCACCACTATGGCTAAGCCAGCACCCACCACAACTACCACCACGGCCAAGGCAGCATCCACAACATCTAAACCCACAATGACTGCAGCCAAGACAGTACCCACCACGCCAGGGCCCACTGCCAAGGCTAAGCCAGTGCCCACCACGCCAAGGCCCACCACCAAGGCTAAGCCAGCACCCACCATGCCAAAATCCACCACAAACACCACTACAGCTAAGCCAGCACCCACCACCACACCACAATCCACCACAACCACCACTATGGCTAAGCCAGCACCCACCATGCTACAACCCACCACAACTGCCACTATGGCCAAGGCAGCACCCACCACATCAAAACCTGCAATGATTACAACCAAGACAGTGCCCACCACACCAAGGCCCAGCACCACTGTGGCTAAGCCAGCACCCACCACGCCAAAACCCACCACAAACACCACTACAGTTAAGCCATCACCAGCCATGCCACAACCCACCACAACTACCACAAGGACCATGACAGCACCCACCATGTCAAAAACAACAACCACTATAGCCAAGTCAGCACCCACCATGCCAAAACCCACTACAACATCTACAGCTAAGCCAGCACCCACAATGCCAAAACCCACCACAACCACCACTGTGGCTAAGCCATCACCAACCATGCCACAACCCACCACAACTACCACTGTGGCTAAGCCATCACCAACCATGCCACAACCCACCACAACTACCACTATGGCCAAGTCAGCACCTACCATGCCAAAACCCACCACCACTATGGCCAAGCCAGCACCCACCCCAACTATGGCCAAGACAAAACCTTCTACAGCCAAGCCAGCAACCATCTCACCAACATTTACCACCATTTTATCCAAGCCAACACACACTTACACAACTTCAACAAAGCAAAATCTCACCACCTCAACAGCAAAGATGCTAACAAAAACTGAAACAGAAAGACCCAACCCAACTGAGGCAACTGGGCTCACACTTTCCTTTGAGCCCACATTAGATGGGAATTATAAAATATTTCCAGATGTAGAGTTAGACACTGGAGAGCCCATTGGCTTAAGTACAGAGGATCCTACCTTATTAGAAAGTATTGGCACAGCCTTCAGCCCCAAATCAGTCCCAGAGACAAATAAAGGTGTGAAAGGGGATGGAGGAAATAAATTATCCTTCTTTTCCAGTCCACCTCCATCCTTCAGCAAAATTATTCCAGAGATCAAGTTAGATTTCAATAAAACTGAGCATATAACCTCCTCAAAGTCAGTGGTCTTCAGTCCTGAAGAACCTACCTTCTTGCGTTTGACATCATCTTCCAAAGAAAAGGGTCAGAGCCCTGCTTTCCAGTCCTCCTTCTCAGGTAAAGTAATTGTGGAGTCTGTCCTGGCATGGACATGTAGATGTTGAATGATCCCCAAGCAGCATGGGGCATGGCTTGGGAGGAACCAGTATCAGACTGGTCCTCTGGATCCTCATTTCATGTGTGGTACCAACCCTTTTCCTCACTCTTTCCCCTAACACTGAAAAGGGGCAGATTGGATGTCTGGTTCATGAAGCATGGTTTTGTTTACAGCGTGCTCCTCGCTAACACCCACCAGCTTTCCCTTGCCTTTGCTGGATCTGTGCACTTCTGTCCCTTGCACCTCAGGGTGTCTTGGTGCACATCACTGAAGGACCTGCATGAATTGGAGCTTCTCTTTTGCTCAGATCTTTCCCTCTAACTCCTGTTTTTCTATTGTTCTGCCAGCAGATACTCTAGCCATTGAAGAATGGGAGACAAACTCAGACCAGAAAAGCATGGATCAGCCCACAGCTGGAGCCCCCAGTACCTGCTGGGGCCTTTCACTCTTCCTACTCAGTGTCATCCTGATGGGCCTTTTGCTTTGAACAGTCTTTCTCAGCTGTCCCTGCACCAGTCACCAAGCCTTTCTTCAGCACTGGTTGTCCCACAACCCTGGTAGACTTGGGAGACACTGTGGACAGTTCAGGTTGACACACTCACTTACACTGACTGGCTAACGCACTCCAGCTCTGATGTGCCAAGGGCAACTGTCCATCCCATGGGTACTCAGTCCCCTTCTGAGGAGGCCCAAGGTGCCGGAGGGGGTCTGCCATAACACTGGTGAACCTGGACACCAATGCTTTGCCTTTCTTCCCAGACATCCTGGGCTTCTGGTTTGTTTCCAAACAGGAAATGGTAAGGTCTCTCATCCCCCTGTGCAGCTGGCAGGTCCTGCTGCACCGTGTCTCCAGGGAAAGCAGAATGCCTTGGAAACCAGAATGGCAATGAGACATGGTTGTTGGCTTTGGTGTTTGTCTGTAGACAATGCATGGTTGATGGGTTTGATGTTTGCCTACCAGAAAGAGTTTCTAACAAAAATGCTCTTTTTTCCTCTCGATGTGCCTGTTTGTCTCAAATTTGGACGTATCACCTCTTCCTTCCTTTTCCAAAAGAGTGGCTTTTTTTTTCTTTCTTTTTTTTTTTTTTCTTTTCTACAGAAGAGGATTTATATTTCCTTCCTGCTTCTGGTATAGCTATGGCCAGTACCCTATGTACTCCTTTCTCCTTCTCACATCTGCAACCTTTGCTTGCTTCCTCATTTCATGTACCCATTCCACAGTTACTCCATTGGCATGGCTTTATTTTACCCATGTGCCTGCACAGAAGAAAATCCTTCAGCTCTAGAGTGGAGTTACTGGCTTATTCATACAGCTTTCTTCTGCATGGCTTCCTTCTTTGCATAACTTAAGCGTACGATGTATTTGAAATTAGATACAGATAACATGTATTTTGTGAATGGTGGATCCTGGTCCAGAAGAAAACAAAATAATCAGGTGTGCTGGTACAATTTCAGCTTGAGAGAGCCAATTGAATGATGTTAGAGGTTACCAATGGTTCCAGGCCTTGTTGCAGGATGGTATTCATTCTCTGGAGCACTGTGTGTTTTATCCCTCCATGTTTCTGCTCTGTTCACCTGAAGATTCCCAGTAAGGTGGGTTAAATAAGTGACAAGTTTTACAGACCAGCAGAAGGGACTAGAAGATCCAGTCCCTTCTTTGGTTTCTTAATAGATCAGTGAGGTGGAGAAAGACCTTAAGTCCAATATTTGTCTATCCCCCCTAGAATGCTGTGTCCTGTGCAGCCGCAGAGCATGCACTGAATAAATCTTGTTCTGAAAGTCTGCTGTGGGGCATGCACTGTCTTTCTGGGGTATCCAAGACCAGCTTATATCTGTAAAACAATCTTGCTTGTGTGTTTAAGTAGAACTCCTAAAACACATTGTAGCTCCTGGGGAATGCTGAATGTTTTTTTTTTTTGACTTTCCAAAAGCATCTGGGTGCTGGTTTCTGTAAGGTTGCAATTTTATGTTTTTAAGCCTTTGTAAAGGCAGCAGAAGGAGGAGATTTAGCATGACATAGGAAATATTCCCCTAGCTCCCAGATGAGTGCAGAGCAAACAAAATTGTCCCCAACAGGAATTTTTGAGCAAGGAAAGTAAGAGGAAGAGAGCTCAGAGAAAAACAAACAAACAAAAACCAAAAACCTAGGGCTAGAGTGCTTCTGGTTCTGCATTTAGAGAGGCCCAACAGTCAGCATCGTCCCACCCCCAAACACACACTGTTTCATCTTTTCAGTAAAGAAAAAATGTAAATGTAAGTGTCCTCCCCTGCTTTTTCCCCAGACTTTGCATTTCTGCAGTGTTTTCACTGCAGAACATCACCCAGCCACAAAGAGCATGCGAAGAATGGAGTCCTTATTGTGAGGAGTAAACCTGCTGCACAGGAGCAATGGTGACACTGGACCTTTGCATTTTGCTTTTCCCTATTCTTGCACCCCTGCCTTGCCTGGTGAGGCTGCCCTGCAGTTCTGTGTTACACCTCTTCCTGCAGTCCTGGTTCAGAAGCCCAGCAGCACCAGATCCCTTACAAGAAACCAGCTGCCTGTGGGGTGTTTTTAGATCATGGTCACCATTAGCCCTGCTGAACGGTGGCCAGCAGATGGGAGTGGGAGAGTCACCACGGAGAACTGAGCAAATTCAACCTCACTGCACAGCCCTCTGGAGAGTCTAGTGCTCAATTTAATCACAAGCATCAGATGTAGTTAAGAATCAGATTAGAAATAGCCTCCTGCTCAGGTGCCATGGTTTTTGCATGGTCTTGTTGCAGGCTGAGCTTTTGCAAGCTCCTGTGGAGCTGCTTCTGGCAGAAAAAAAATCCAGCGTGGGTCTGGGTGGTCACTAGACCAATGATGTGCAGCCAGAGTGGCTGCTGTTCACCTGTTGTAAGGAGCTGCAGCCTCACGAAGGGTAAGGCAGAGACAGAGCATTTCAGGCCTGTAACGTTTTTTCCATTTGGGTAAAGGAGAGTGCAGCATTAATTACCAACTAACAATTAAAAGAGCAGAAAAGCATTTCCCTTTCCAGCAAAATCAAGACATTTGGTCAACACCTGTGGGTTTTTTTTGCAAAGCTGGGTACCTCACAGTCTCCTGCCTTGGGATCCATTATGGAACTGGACCTAACAGTGATGCTGGCATGTGTCTATACAAATAATTCTACAATTTAAGTATTTTATCATGGTTTTGAGGCTGCTGATCTCTATAGAGTTTTGTTTTCATTAAGGTTTTGACTTCTGTAATCATGCAGTTGTGCAAGGACCTATTTATAGAGTACTTTCTAACAAAAAAATTCAAAAACAGACGGAAAATTCCCTTTCTTCTTCCCCATGTTCCCTAACTGAGACCTGCCAGCAAGGGGATTTGGAATGGTTTGGTTTAATCCCAAACTAGGAGGATGTAGGGAAGGAAAGAAGGTGACTGTATGGTAAAGGTGGGCCAGGGTTATGGTGGGGTATGCCAGAAAAAGATGCAAAACATTCAAGGGAGACTTGCTGCATTTCCACCCCATTTCTGGGGTTGATATGAAGGATGCTCTAGCATCTAGGTGAATTGGTGGGAGATTCCAGGGTAGGCAGGGAAGGAGCCAATCACCTGTCAAAGATGCTGCTGGTGCTTGGCAGCACCACAGTCCCACAGTTGTGTGTGGCAGAAGTGGCAGGTTTGTATACGGGTATCCTTTCAATGGTGAAGAGGACTATGCTAGAAAAGGACTGTGCTTCATGTTCTTGCTGTCTGGCCTCCCCATGTGACCAAAGTCCTTGGGGACAATGTAGGTATTTTAGGGTGGCAGATGGCATTTGCCTTGACAACTGAAGGAAAACAGCAGCTACCAGGTCATAGTGGAGCCTGCTGAGGGTGGCCATGCCCTGCTTATGGACAACTTGCCATCATTCATTCACAACACCTCTAAAGGATGCCCCATGACACTGGGTTGATGTTTTTGATGTTTGTCTGACCATGGGCTACATGGCAGCAGGCTATGAGGAGGCAGGAAACAAATTCCTGTGCCGTGGGGGCCCATCACCATGGCAACACAGCACCACAATTTTCCATCCCACAGGCTCTGACATATAGCCTCAGAATGCTTTAAGGCATTTAACCATCAGTTTTGGCCAGTTGGGTTGAAATCAGGGGATTTGTGGTGTTTATAAGACCTGGGTGCTGCATGAACCCCACCTGCAGATTTCCCTGAAGCCCCAGGACCTGTGTTCCAGTGGATGTACTCACTGCAGGCTGGGGGAGAGAAGGTCATCTGGATTCAGCTCCAGAAGCTCCTCTGAAGATGGTGAATTAGAAGGGTGGGGGGGCAGCATATGTGCTGTCCTCAGGAATTTACAGTATGGGCCATGACACCAGCTGTGAAATGGCCACTGCCCTGCCAGTGTGGTGGGGACCTCAGTTTATGGATAATTGGTATATCTGGAAATCTGTATCAGATTTACAAATGTGCTTATAACAGTGGCTGTACAAAGCAGAGAGGAGCCCAGCTACAGCCCCAGAGCTTTGCAGTGGGATTCAGCTAGAGTGCACTGATAGAAAGACCTATGGTCTCAGCTGCATGGCCAATCCCATCTGCCCCACACCCTTATAATGTCCTGGCTGTGGTTTTCCCTTCCTGCTCAGGGGTTTGGGCACATGGAGAACTTGGGAACACACAATCAGGAGCGCTGGCCAGCCCTAGTCCCAGTTCATCAGCTGTGCTCATTTCAAGACGGTAAAAAGACATTTTTTTTTTCTTAAGTCAAAACAAGTTTGTTTTTACAAGAGAGTATCTCTAGTAATAATATTTTATTCTTGGCTTCCACCTCATACAGTTTTGCTGCTTAAGATTCTCCACATTAACATCAATGCAATGGATGGGGCTGAACTGATTCAATCTGGGACACAAAGGATTAATTCTTCTCTAGGGGATACCTCTTAAATATTGATGTGCTGCGCTATTCTTCTTTGGTACCTTCTGAGCAATCTTGGGGGTAGGAAAGGCCTGCCCCTTAGCAAGCAGCTAGAGGATAACAATGCGTAGAAGAGGAACAAGCTGTAGCTTTGTGTGGCAGGTCCCCAGGACTGCTGAAAAGCCAGATTTATGGAGAGAGGGCTGCATTCCTCTGATGCTAGACACTGCAGCATCCCCACCCACCAGCTGTTGCCCAGCCTGCAGAAATCACATCTCAGCCTTACTGCAGCTACGCCCCATCCCAAGAAGCAGAAGAGCCTTAAACAAACTGCTTCACTTCTGGGAGTCCCATAGCCCAAGCAACCAGGTCTCATTCTCCCTGTCTCTCGCTTCAAGGCTGAAATTTGAGGGCTCTAATGTCTTTTTGCAGCTCTCATTCTCCTACTTCATCTGTGAAAGTGTCCTCAGTTTGTCCTTGCTCCCCGGTGTCTCAGATCTCACATTTCCCTGACAGTGTGATGCCAGTGATAATCTCCTGGGACATCCCTCAGTCTTGAAGAACTGGTGTAGCCCTGATCACATTACAGTCCCACTCATGACCTTGATCCTATTTACTCTGGAATATAGCAGAGGGATAGTTCTAATTGCTTCTTGAAAAGGGAAAAACCTGTTCCGTCTGTTGTCAAGTGCTAGAGCTCTGTAGTGCGCTGTCTTCTCATTTGTCTACTATCAGATGTCAGTACTTCCTACCTGGGAGAACCCAGAAGTGTTAAGACTTGCTGCCTTCACGTCACGTCTCTTCTTCACCTGTCTCACATTTAGGACAGGGTGTTAGTACAAACTGCTGGCTTATTCTATGTAAATATATGAGCACTAATTGCTTTGCTAGGGTTTGCATATCAGTGAGTTCAGATAATATAGATTATCAAATTAGAAAGAAATACCCTCTAACTTTATAACAGGGTAGAGCTGGGAACTTGTCCAAAACCTGCATGCACTTACTGAGCAGAGGCCAACCAGCCAAAATCTATCAGCTCATGGGGTTTTGAGTCCACAGGCTAAACTTACTCGTGGATATAGTTCTTAATCCAAACTTCAGAACTGGGTTCAACAAACTTAAATCACAAGTACAGATCTACCAAAAAATACAAATACACTTCCCTCCACACTTGAGAATAGACCGAAAAGAACAACACACTTAAACCCTTCACAACTTGAGCTCATCTCCAGAAAAATAAAAGGGAGTAGGGGTGGGGAGGGATAGAACTGAACACCAGGAGCTGAGGCACCAGCTCATTACTTGTTTGTCTTGCACCCATTAAACAGAGGGACTTTTTTATTTTTTTTTAATATATAGATGACTCCCTGTTCATATGACTTAAGCATGGAGCAGTCCCTGGAATAATGCAATCCTGGATGCTGTAAGAGAAAACGCACTGAGTTGGTCAGCAATGGGTTTGGATCCTCAACAGAAAGAAATGATGTCTCTGGACCTCTGTGGCTGAAGCAATTCTCCAATGGTTTTGCTGCTCTTTAAGGAAGGCAATAGACTGTATAGTTATCACCTGAAATGGGATACAATCCCTCCCACCAAACTATACAACCTACTACCTCACCTCCACAGAGCAGTACAGAGGTCTTGTGTGATTCACAGCCACATTACTGGCTTTCTGTAAGAACAGGATTACTTGGACCATCCGTCTCCACGCTTGGTGTTGAAATAGATGATGAGAACTGAAGACCTGACTGTCTCCTTAGGAAAGACAGTAGATTGTATAGTTAGCTCAAAGGGAGGATAGGACTCCACAACTATTCAATCTACTACCTCAGCCTCAAGGACAGCTTGGGACCATGGTGGTCTAAGGCAATGAGATGACCCTTATCCAGGAATTGGCTGCTCTGTGGCTCCTGTAAAGAGAAATGCATGAAAATTCATCAGACTTTATGATGTTAGGGGAACTGAGTCTCATACCCAACCTTGCCCTCTAGCTCTCTTTCCTCCTTTAAACCTCTTTCTGTCCACTTTGACTACAGTTTATCCTTGGCAATCACACTGGCTGCAAATTTTATGCATCCAAGCCCTTATGGAAGCAGCAGCCCTGCCCTTTGAACCCAGGGCCATGCACACAGTTAGTAAAGCCTCCTGAAACTGCAGTAATGCCAAATAATATACAGGCAGGCTGACCTCACCTCTTGAACACAAAGCATATCTAGAACAAACCTGACAGACCATATAAAATAATCCATCAATTTAGCTTCTATGCATTCCGGGGAACTGAGCAGATCGTAAATAAGTGAGTACAAGGAAGCTTTTAGGCTGCAAATGTAATGGTATTGAGTACATTAAGGCAGATCTCATTTCCTAAACAAACAAGTACAACATGCAGGCTTGGTGTCCCTTTAATGCTATATAACAGCCAGGCAATATTAGCATGGATCTGAGACGGACTGGCTTCTCCCCAAGCCCTTGTCTCACCTTCTGAGAATTTTTCGTTCTTTGTACACCTAAACACAGATGCAAGGTATTAAGTTGGCCATTTAAAAGAATCATTTTAGGTTCCTCTTGAAATGAGAAAGAGTCCCCCTAAAATATTAAAGAATGATGTAACAAAAAGGAAGCCACTAGTAGCACAATAAAGGGGTTGCATGTGCAGCACAGCAGAGACCCAAAGGAGGACTTCCCATGGGAACTTGACACCTTGAAGCAAGAGGGGTCCCCAGCCTCTCTGAACATCTGTTAACTGCTGTTGTGGGATATGCTGGGGCTAAGGCAGAGGTTTTCAAAAGGACAAAGGCTGTGTTCGTGCTTTCACAGCTAACAGGCAATAGCCCAAATGAGTGAGATTCTGAAAGGTCTGTTTTAGATGGAATTCTTAAGGTGAGAGTTTAGGATGAGTAGGTACAAGGATATTTCTGCAGTGATGCTTGTAAAGTGCCCCTGTTCCTTTGCAGAGATGTCCAGAAGTCATTCTCACTAGCAGTCAACACATTCCAGGTAATTCCTTTAATTTCTTTTGACAAATTCAGCCTTGCCAGGCCTCTCCTAGTATGATTAGATATAAATAATGTCAGAAAACCAGTGTTGCAGGACTGATTCAGACAGCATTTAAGTACCCAGCCCATCCACAGTGCGAAGTACTTTGAATCCCAAATAGCTTTCTGATGGGAAATATTCTTCCAGTTTTATTGGCATAGAAAGCAATGCACCAAGGTTAAATAAGCCTCTTTAGTGCATGGAACACCAGTCTGAGCTTCATAGCAGTTACAATCAGGAACAGGGGTATTAGTTTAGATTAAAGTCAGAAGTTTAGCAGTTGGACTTGATCCTTGTAAGTACCTTCCAAAATGAGATTTTCTATTCTGAAGTGTTTCAGCTTCTCAAAGATTAAGCTAGTGCCACAGACAGCAACCAGAGGGATTTTGGTGGCAAGAAAGCTGTAAGTTGTTGCAGTGGTTGAGTACTGAGAAGGTGAATGGCCCCAGATGATTGCATCAGGTGACGCCTATTGCAAAGAATCATAGAATCATAGAATCATAGAATATCCCAAGTTGGAAGGGACCCATAAGGATCATCAAGTCCAACTCCTGGCACCGCACAGGTCTACCCAAAAGTTTAGACCATGTGACTAAGTGCACAGTCCAAACACTTCTTAAATTCAGGCAGGCTTGGTGCAGTGACTGCTTCACTGAGGAGCCTGTTCCAGTGTGCAACCACCCTCTTGGTGAAGAACCTCTTCCTGATGTCCAGCCTAAACTTCCTCTCAGCTTAACACCGTTCCTGCGGGTCCTATCACTGGTGATTATGGAGAATTTGTCATCTGCCTCTCCACTCCCCCTCATGAGGAAGTTGTAGACTGTGATGAGGTATCCCCTCAGTCTCCTCTTTTCCAGGTTGAACAGACCCAGTGATCTCAGCCGCTCCTCATATGTGTTCCCCTCTAGGCCCTTCACCATCTTCGTTGCGCTCCTCTGGACATTCTCCAACAGTTTAATGTCCTTTTTGTACTGTGGTGCCTAGAACTGCACACAGTACTAGAGGTGAAAGGATGCTCACCTTCTCCCATGAGGCCCTTAACAAGTGAATTAGAGAAACCATCATTTCCTGATTCCCATTCTGGTGTTTTGTATTATTTAAACATATAAACATGTTGTATGGGCCATGCATTTAAAAGGTCACTTAGATCACTTTTGGTACCATTGCAGAGAATAGGAGCTCGGGCCAATATCAAACTGTGGATAGGAAATTACATTAAGTAACTCCCAGTTTACATAGATCTAATTATACATTGAGAGGAAACAAACAAACAAACAAACAAAAAATCCCTTCTGACTTTTGCAAGCAATCCTGAAAACAGGAGATTTAATTATGATAATTGTCTTAATGAGTCCAGGTTTTGGGAATACTGAGCTGCTGACACTACAATCCTGATCTTGCCAGGGCTCATGAAGAAAGCAGTCAAACAGGAAGGAAGATTTAGAAGTGCTATCCTCAGTAAGGATCAGTATGACTATACTAGTCTTTGTATCACTGTCACACTTGATTGTTCAAGCTGCTATAGAAATTGTAAGGCTAGCTAGCCCCTCTCCTGGATTACTTATGGTTTAAATCATGAAGTCAAGGTGGGGAAAGAAGAAACAGAGAGGTGACCAAATTTGCCAAAGATCACACAGGGAGTCCGTATGAAAGCTGATACTGGAACCATCATTGTCAAGTCCTGCTCTTGTCTCTGGTCACACTGCCACAGGATCAGTTGATATCCACCTCTACCAACAGTGTTTCACAGAGACAGAAAAAGTCGTGCTCCATTCTAATATTTGCAGGAGAATCACACATCCTGGGAGAGAGAATACCACACACATATTGAATAAAAGCTCAGTAGAATAGAAATGAATGCTCACAAGCTTTGTGAAACCTGCCGGGATTTCACAAAGAGGCATATCAATATATGCATATATGCATACAGCCATAAAAGCTGTAGTTCTTATGGCATACAGCCATAAGCCAAGGTCTGCCCTCGTTTCCAGACATGAAGACTTCCCTTCCAGCACACTGCGGCTAAGGCATTAGATGTACAAGAGCCTAAATGTGATGCAGCTATGTAAAATTCTGCATATAATAGCCAAAAGGGTCTGTAAGAGTCAGGAGCCCATAACCCTAAGCCACTAACTAAGTTCTTAGTTATTTAAGCCCAGAGTTTCTGAAGATTTTTAGATACTTCACTGTGAAGAGCTGGGCCACTTTGAAAAATACCATTTTCTGTGCTAAAAATTTAAGGGATTGGTACCACTGTTTTCCCCTTCCAGATCCACATTAGTTCTTAAAAATTAGCTTTTTTTTTTTTTTTTTTTTTTTTTTTGACAAAGCTAGTCAGCTAGTCAGCTTCTGAGAAAGATTGCAAGACCATCTCCATGCTCAGAATATGCCACAGCATGGTCTTGCTGTCTAGATGTTTTTGGAAGAGTGAGGGGAAATTGGCAGGTAAAGGATTAATATATTTCTTCACAGCAAGATCCTTTATCTTTATGCTGGAAAAAAAAAAAAAAAAAAAAAAAAAGACATCTCCTGTCCAGCTTTCCTACTAATTTCTGGGAGAGAGAGGTGACCTAAAACACCACTGCTTTTCAGTTACCTGGTCTCATAATGAACTAGCTGATCAGACCCCCAGGAGACAACTCAGAGCCTCGGAAAGTAGCTGGAACAGCTCTGAAGCTTTGAGGTGCTGATCTGGCTTATTAAGGAGAACTGAATGAAATGGAGGAAGGAGGAGGAAACCATGAAAGAACAAAGTCACTCTTTGAAAAGCAGACACTGCTTTCAGCCTTTGTATAGATGCAGTCTAGCACTTTGGTGCCAAAATGTGCCGGGGACAGGCAGGACTTCCTAGTGGGAAATCATGGCCCTGAATCTCTGAAACCCTTTTCAGCCTCTTGGAGTCACAGCTGAACTAGGGCAGAACCAGCCCTGATGAACACAAAACCTACATTAAGCCAGCTGCCTGCACTGACACAAAATGGCTGAGTGTCAGCCATTTTCTTTCCTTAGCTTTGCCAGTGGGGAAGCCTCTAGTAACTTCATGTCCTTGCCTTGCCACCTTGCCAGGGTGGGAAAATGAAAAGCAAGTGGACAAAAAGAAAAAAAAATAAAAAGGGAGGTAGGGAAAATTTTCACTAGCTCCCTAATGTTGCTGGAATGCAGCAATGCTGTGTGCCTGCCCCAGTTCTTTTGCCTTGTTTGCTTCCTTTAGACAGTATTGCTGTAAATGTATTTGGATTTGCTCTAGGCTGGATGGAAACACTGCCCTGGAGCATACACCCAGACTGCCAGCAGCAAGGAATAGGCAAAGCAGCAATAGTCCAGAAAAATCTCTTGAAGCGCTCAGTACCACCAGAAGGCAAAAAATACAATTGCCGAACTAGCCATACTGACAAGTTTATTTTAATGTTACACAAACCAGGTGGACCTATCAGAAAAGCAAGACAATCCAACTGCTCATACACCTGACCCTGGAGTTGACTGTAAAACACTACTCTGCAGAAGAATTAATCAAAGGTGCTATAAATAAGCACAGTGGAAAAGGGAAATGGAAGCAAAAATATTTAAAATACTTTCGTTCAGCAACCCCGTGTTTCAATAATGCTTTTTGTCCGTGCTGTTTTAATGGTGTAGATAGCATTTCATATAAATGTTGCAGCACTTCTTTATAAAGAATTATTAAACAATTAACAGTTATTGAATACCTACTCATGCTAGGGCTTGTCTCAATGCCTATCAGATGCTTCTAAATTTCTGGATCATCATTAATCAATCCAGTATTGTTATCTACAATATATGCATCTGTAACATGCTTGTTACACTATTTATGTTTTATTAACCCTTCATAAATCCATTATTAGAGTTGGCCACAAAGGTAATACTTTTTCTAAACATAAATATATTTTCATTGTCAATTAGCCTATAATTAATACTTTCCTGAAAGAAAAAAAAAAAAAACAAAAACAAAAAAACAAAACAAAACAAAAAAAAAAAACAACAAAAAAAAACATTTTTGTCATAAAATTAAAAACAAATGTTATTGATGTTTCATGATTTCTTAAAAATAATTAAAATCAAGAGATATAAGAGAAAAAAATGATTATTTTTTAACTGCTCTATATTCAAGTCTTTAGGAAAACCCAAAAATCTAAAGAAAGATCCTTTCTTGTAATACTCTGTAAACTCTTCCATCCATACTGCTTTCCTTCATGATTTTCACTTCAAAAACTGCTCACAAAAGGTACACAGGTAATGTCCACCTGTAACATATATTTTGACCAGAATATTTCATTTGCTACACAAACCACCTGCCCAGTGTCCACACATGCAGCACTAGCTCTGCGACCACTGTTTCCAGTGCAACTGCCTGCACTGTCCTTTTGTAAAAAAGCCAAGCAGATATGGAGACAAATACCTTTTCTATCTAAGAACAGCAATTCCCAACTTTCTGTTCTCTTTCCCAGCTTCTCTCTGCATTTCTCCAGATGCCTGAGTAGTCCCTCCTGGAAAAGTGAGACTATCACACCACTGACACGTTATCAAAGCCCAATCCCCCTATGCCACCAGACAGAAAGCTGTTCCTCCAAGTGTCCGGGAACAAAGAGTCATGACTACTGAGAAGATATCCTAGCTACTAAGGGTAATGCAGAATCACTTAAAGTAAAAAACAAACAAAAAAACTTTTCTTTGGCACATGTTCAGGTATTTTTGCCATGTGACTGTGCAACATCGTATGGTAATGCCACCAAGTTCCCTTAAAATTTCAAGGCACTTTACTGTTCATGGTGTATCTGATGTGTACCACACCTTAATGCATGCAGACAGTGGTGAAGTAAACAGCTTGGTATCAGCACTGCACCATCCAGGCAAGAAAAGCAATTGCTTACAAAGCCAGGAACATCTATTTCTTTTAATATTTAAATTAATATTTTTATTCCCAAGATGAAAGCTTTTAAGGCAGTAAACAAAACAAAAATACCTAAAAAAATCCTCCAGATCCCATTAGCTAAATTCAGGCACTGCCAGATCAGTGGATAGGTCAAACCCTGTATTCACCAAAAACAAGAGGACACACAACAGGTTAAAATGCTACTGTCCGGCAATGACTGGCTCTAATCATACCAAGCCGACGTGTAAAACCATCTGCCCGTCCAAAAACAAATTAGACAACAGTGCTCACTGGTACTTTATAAATACACAAGAAAGGAGGGCTGTTTTATTGAATATAGTGAACAAACCTTTCCATCCAGCTATACCGTGCAGCCCCACGACTCTGCATGCACCGAGTAGCCTTACTCTGCTAATACAAAAGCTCAGTTTGGCAATTCCAGGCATTTTCAGTGCTCAACATATGCCAAAACTACCCACTCTCTGTCTCTGACTTTGGTCTCATTCCAGAAGGTCCTTTTTTTTCCCCGCTACAGCCGGTGCCACGTCGAGAAGGGAGAGTTGGGTTCTAACATGGCTGCAGCCTCCAAAAAAAAAAAAGAGCCAAGTCCCAGCGTTCTTGCTTCCCTCTTCCAGGCAGAAAACAAAATGGCCCTGCAGCAGCCATTTTGTTTGCTGGGAATGGGAGGGAGAAGGGAAGGGAGGGGAGATGCAGGCCGGGAAGGATGGGGAGGGTAGAGGGAGGGAAAAGGGAGGGAGTGGATTTAACAGGAACTGCAACACTTGGCAGGGATGCCTGGTTGCGTCCTGCCTGCCTCCTGCTGCAGACTGAGCGGCCCTGTCCAGCCCTGTAGCCAGATCGACGTGGCGGGACAGACGTGGGTTGGGACTTTGAGCTCACCCAAACCACTTGAGGTCAAATTGCCTGTCCTGAAAGGATTTACGCAATGTTCCTAGGCCTTGTGGGCACCTCCTTTCCAGCAGGCTCCAGTCCCACCATAGCCAGTACTGAGGGGTTTGTTCTCTCATAAAGCTTCCAAAGGGAACAGGGCAGGAGAACAGAAACCAACTCAGTAATGTCAAGCTCCTGAATTTCTCTGGACACTAAATAGTGTAAATAATGTGATGTGCTCCTTTCCCAATAACAAGGCTAGAGCTGCTATGCAGCACTCTCCTGGTGGTCCAGAGCTGGAGAGAATGGATTATAGACATGCTCTGGGGATGGGATTATTGAAGACATGTATAGCCTCCAAAAAAACTATGCATAATTCTTCAGCATTTGTTGTTTATTCAATATAACTTAGTCAAATGGGTGTACAAGGAGTGAGAGATGGGAATAAGAAATTAAGGGTAAACAAGAGGGTGTGCTTACTTGGTCTTTGGAGGCTTATTAGCATGGGGAGAGAGGAGGGCAATCTGACCATGTAAGCAAGGGAAGGAGATCATGAATGCATAGGTTTTGTGGACGTGAGCTACTGAGAGAGCTGGGAAGTTGTTTTCAATTAGGAGAGGGGGGCAGTGAATGCTATTAAAATGCTTGACATTGCTGTTCAATCTTTCAGTGTTATTAAGGGTTTACTACCTGGGCAAAAACTGGTCAAAAACCAGGAACACATCACTGGTAAGTCATGTGGGACCATACTCAGGCCCCAGGAGACTCTCTTCCTCAGGAAAATGATCACTGAATGCAGGAGTTGGTGCTCATTCTTCAGTGCATGTTTACTTGCTGCTCAGGAGGGTCATTGGATGGTAGATAGAGCAAAGAATGCTGTCTATCTTTGGATCAGACCTGCGTAGGGAGAAAAAGACTGCCAATTTCTGTTTGCAACTGGGGCTTTTGAGACAGGATCTGTGATACTGCCATGGGTCTTGCAATCCAAAGAACTCTATCTTTGTGCTTTAGCTTTATTTTGTTGTTGTTTTGTTTTGTTTTTCCTTTTTCCTTTTTTTCACTACCATGTTGTAAAGCCGTGGAAATCAGCTACTTGTCATTATGGGAGACCTTATTGCTCTCTATAACTACCTGAAAGGAAGTTGTGGGGAGCTGGGGGTTGACCTCAGATGTAGCTAGCGATAAGACTAGAAGGAATGGTCTCAGGTTGCACCAGGGGAGGTTCAGGTTGGAATTTAGGAGACATTTCTTCTCAGGAGTAGTAGTCAGACATTGGAATGGGTTGCTCAGGGAGGTGGAGGAATCACTGTCCGTGGGGGTGTTCAAGGAAATGTTGGACCTGGTGCATGGTTTAGTGGGTGACATTGGTAGTAGGGTGATAGTTGGACCAGATGATCTTGAAGGTCTTTTCCAGCCTTAATGATTCTATGATTTCTATGATTCTGTGTTAGTGTTTGAGTCTTTGGACTTGATCAGCATCTTAGCTTTCCCTCTGGCTGTTTACTGGAGTCTCTTCAGGTCTCATCGTTCTGGTTTATTGACATCCCTATGTGCCTGTACAAACATAGCCCCAGAAATCACATTTCATGTGCTCTCTTCTCCCCCCACTGGCCATTTGGCTTCTGGTTCATGAAGTTTAGGGTGGATGAAAATGTGAGTAAGATGAAAAGTGATTTTAATTATTTGATGATGAGAAGAACTTTCCTTGCGAATGGAGAGAAACAGTGTTAGCTTTTTTCCTTAGTTGGTGCTAGAATGTAGGTGAACCAAACTGCCTTATGTGCATATATGTGGGTGGATTCTTCTACAGGTGTGTCCAGTGGCACCTTTCCCCATGAGGCCTGAGCATTTTCTTGGGAGTCTTTAGGACTCCTCCACTTTTGTCTGAAGGGACAACATACATAAGGCGGCAGCAGCAACAACAGAATCATTTGGGAAGAAAGCAAAACAAAACAAAACAAAACAAAAACAGACTTTACACAGCTGCATTGATGAACTACATCTAGTCTTAGTGTAAAAACTTTGCCTCTGTTTCCTCCTTTGGGAGATAGGTAGTCCCTACCTGGGATGGTGAGAAGTTTAATCAGTTATTCAGTTAATGTACTAATCAACTGAATGTGTTTCAAACTTGGAACTGCTTGAGGCAGTAGATCTCATGAAGGTCTAGTTCTACTACTGGCTTTAACATGTATGGGCTCCTAGTTATTATCAGCCAGTACACCTTGCCAATCAGACAAAGAAAAACACTGAACTTATCTGCATTACTCATACACACATCACATTACTCACAACACATCTGAAGTGTTGAATGGCCAGAGTCCATGCTAGATCATTCCTGCCTTTTACTCCCATGAAAACTGAAGATGCAGTTGATTTTCTTTTCACCAACACAGCTCTGGGGCTCTAGACCAAGGAAGCAGAGAAGTCAAAGATAGCGTTTTTGACAACATTGCCAGTCTTTCTGGTACATGCCCAGCACTCTGTTTGTGCCCCATATCCACCTTGCTCTGGAGGACTGCACACAGCCAAGGTGTTTTCTCCTTTCTTCCAGAAGGCAGATGGTGGTAGGAAACACTCTGCCTGCTAAGGTGGGAGGTGAGTTTGTTTTCCACATCACTGGGACTCATGCCAAACTGCTGCAAGTAATCCCACAAACCAAACTATTTGGTATGTTGGCCAGTCCTGAGCTCATCCAAAGACCATTTTGCTGAATCCCACAACAGAGGCTGTAACCTAGTTCTGAAAGGTCCTAACGAATATGTAACCACTGGTGCTGATGGAGGTTGTTTGCCTTCCTTAGATATGAACACAGCAATCCATTTAGACTCTGCAATTCATCAGGATGCCAAAAGTTACCCATTATGAGTGAGACTTCCTCCAGGTCATCCTGTGTGGGCTGGATGGAAAAGAAATTGTGACAGTTTTGATTGCTCAAGGAACAGAGGTCAAGTTTGATTTGCAAATCTGAGATTAAGTTCTTTCCACATCATTCTGCAAGCTCTGAAACTTCGTAGATTTAGCTTTGTTCCTCCCCATCTGGCAAATAGAACACAAGACAGTGTCACACACAGACTTGAGGGCTGAGTTTTCAGAGCTGCATTTTCAGGAATGAACTGTTGCTGAGAGCTGGCCCTCTAAAATAAGTATTAGCAAATGTTCCCACCTCCAGCAGTTCTGACAATGACACCAACAGACAGATCTTCAGCACCCATTTGGCAGAGCCCTTCTGGAACCATGTACATTTTCTACAGAGTTCTTTACAAAACTCCCCTTTTCCAACACAGAAACTATACAGATTCCTAATTGCAGCCAAGTTTGACCACAGATACTGTAACACAAATCCATCTCTTTCCTCTTTATCGATGCAAAAATGCCTTGGAGAAATAATATCAGTATGCCTTTGCTAATTGATGGTGTTGTGTTGGCTTTGACCCATCAGTTGATTGGCCATCCTCAATTGCTATTTCCTATAAGCAGTATTTTTCTGTTTGTTTATCTTCCCTGGCCTTGTTTTTACTCACCCACCACCCCAAGCCCCCTCTCTATCCACAGAGTAGGATTTATTGCTTCTGTTTGAGTAGCAGCACAACACAGAACAATGTAGAGCCTATGCAAACAAGTGCTGCTGTTTTCTTTTGCTTTTCCATTATTCCTTATTGGTAAATCAGTGCATTGGAGAACAAATAAAAATCAAAAGATTTAGGACCCAAATCGCAATCCTGAACAATATAATAGAGGATGACAATAAGTTCGATTTAGAAGTTAAGCAACAAGTGCCCCTTGAAAGCAAATTAAATGTTTAATCCTGTGATGCATACTTCAAATTGTTTCTGGCTGGTAAAGATGTTTTGTCTCTCTGCAAGTGGCAGAAGTTTAGGTGCCTGTATCACTTAACACACAGGAGAGATCTGAGGTGATTGTGTAAGCTGCTTCAGGTTGGAACCATCTTTATTTTCTGTGTGGACAGCACTTAGTACAGTGGATTGATCCCTCAAGACACTCTGATGACAAAATGTGACACAAGCAAGAGCTAATGTAAATGCAAGTTCATACAGTTTGAGTATACAGGACACCAGAACCACAGACACCTGAACCAGTACTCAGGATCCCGTGTGATGGACACAACTTCACAAGCTCAGTGTGGCACCTGAACATAATCTACCATTACCTGCTTACAGTAAGGTTGAGCTCAGGGGAGTAGGCAGTGTCTGGAAAACTGAAGCTATCAGTACATTACAAAGATCACTCCAGAAAATGTAAAGCACTTTGGAGAAGACACCCACCCACCATCCTCTTGGAGAGCCTTTGCCGGTGCTTGATCCTCCCATTTGCGGTGATCACAGTTGGTTTGTTGTCCACAGCTCTCCCAGAGCTCCTGCTGAGCCTGGAGGGCAGAGGGAACAGGTGAAGTTGTTGAGCGAGCCTTGTCCTTGGGCTGCCTGGAGCATCCACAGCAAATGCAGATAACAACAGTGCCTGGGAAGCATCTGCATGCAGTGGGGTGTGCACTGCTGATGTGCAGGGATAGACAGATGGGTTGATTACACAGGGAGAAATGGACTCTAATTGTATCCAGATTGACCAGCTGCAGGATTTCTCCTTCAGCCATGAAGGACAGAAAGCTTTTGCCTGCTTCTTTAACAGATTTCTGTTCATTAGCCCTTTTCCTCTGCTCTAGGAACCACATCTAAGATAATCTCATAGGCCCAGGGGCCGATCCTGGCTGTCAGCTCCAGCATAGCCAGCCTTATGTTTCTGTACCTGGGGAGCTCATTGCAGGACTCTTCCTCCACTGCCTCTTTGAAGAGCAGGGAAGAATTCAGGTCAAACAAGAGCAAGCTGTGCAACAAAGATTGTGTTGGGGATCAGTACAACATATGCCACCATGTCCTCCACTGAGACGCAGCCAGTTCTGGGGTGATGTCCAGTGTGTGAATGGCACATATCCAGTGAAGCCGCACATATCCAGTGAAGCCAGGGAATAAAGGTGTTTTAGTAGACTTAAAACATCAGAAGTAATCCCCTAGCAGGCTGCCTGATGACTTGTCAGACTGAACTGGGTGACAATGTTGGAGAATTTAACTGCAATCTTATTTCTGTGGGATTGAAGCTTCTTAGAATCATAGAATCATAGAATATCCCAAGTTGGAAGGGACCCATAAGGATCATCAAGTCCAACTCCTGGCACTGCACAGGTCTACCCAAAAGTTTAGACCATGTGACTAAGTGCACAGTCCAAACACTTCTTAAATTCAGACAGGCTTGGTGCAGTGACTACTTCACTGGGGAGCCTGTTCCAGTGTGCAACCACCCTCTTGGTGAAGAACCTCTTCCTGATGTCCAGCCCTGATCTTGAGTGGTCAGGTTTCATAGCCTGCTTAACTTAGCAACACCACCTTGAAGAAAGGAGTAAAAACGTCCTTGACCCCTTTATCCTGGTCCCTCTGCATCCATCCCAGCTCTCTTCAACCACACTGGCATGCTCCCAAGGCAGCAGGGCTGCAGGGATGGTCTCCGGTGTCCTCCCTGTGGGTCAGTCAGGTCTCAGAAGCCTCAACTCAATCCTTCTCCCACAAACAGGAACCCTGGGAGCAGAGGCACAGATATTCAAGCTGTTTATCATGTTGTTATCAGCGCCTGCCTTCACTTTTGGTGGTGTGCATGAGTGTAGCCTGCTTGAAAAATGCTACAACCCAAGCTGTTGCTCCGAGTGGGGCTTTTGGGGACCCTCTATCCTTGCATGCTGTGGGTGACTCCATTCTTAGCCCTCAGACTTGTGTTGTCAAACTCAGTTCAAGCAAATCAGCCAGCTCCCAAGCCATCCTGGCTTTGTTCACAGGTATGACACAGAGTTTTCCTGTGACCTCTTCTTGGCAGAGCTGGTGCACAGTGCTGAGCAAGCCAAGACTGAAGGAAAGGAGAACCACTCCATGCATTTTTGGTGTAGATCCCAGAATCTCCCTGCCCATGGGAGATGCTTCAGGTCACCATACCTGGCACAAAAACATCAGCACAGGCCATCCTGCAAGTTTAAATTATAACCTAGAAATGCTGGCTGAGCAGTCAACCAAGTTGAATGTGGCCACAACTGCTGCACAGACCTCTTCAGCCAGGAGGAGGAGGAAGGAGGAAGCACAACGGGTGCTTGCAGGTGGGGAGAAACCTTCTGCCCTAACTCCCATGGGCAGGGGTTGCCCTGCAGGGCATGGACAGCTCTTTTGATCTATTCCTCTGTCCCTCAGCCCAGCAGCATAGTGACACTGATGTGCTGGCAGCAGCCACAGTACACAATAGCATGGTTGGGTGTGACTGGGGAAGATGCTCGTGAAGCTGCCACCCTGCTGCCTGGTACAGACCTCACCAAACCATGGGGTGTTACATACAGGGTGACTTTTCATTGTTATCATCACAATAATGTAATACTTACCTCTTAGTCTCCATAGACCTCACTTTATGCAGCATGCTGGACTTTGCTGGACTGCCTGTTCTCTTACATGTTTTGCAGCCGGCAATAACTCGTGAGTGATCTTATGGTGCCAAACCCTGCCTATCTCACCAGCTTTCCAACTGTAGACCCAGACAACACAACTCGTAAGCAGCCCTACAAAAACAAACCATTTGTCTCTCTTTGTCCTCCCAGACCTCACCTTTCACAGCAGCCAAGTAACATCAAAGAGAAACAGAAGCCATGAGCAACACCACAGTAACAACCCAGAACTACAGAAAAAGTGGAGGGAAAATAGGGAATGAAAAAGGTGACAGAGAGTAAAAACTGCAGCAAGGAAGATAAATGACATTGATTCTTCAAAGGACCAGATGTGGGGTGGTACTGGGGTGAATCAGCATCGAGTACCTCTGGGTAGTCTGTGTTCCCCCATGGTGCATGAAGCATCTTTCCCTTGGATGTGTTTCTACCAGGATCCCATTAGGCTTGTGCCCTATAGACCCATTGGAACAAGTTGGCAATTAGTGGAAAGGCTGAGGATGAAATCCACAAAGATCTAATTCAGTCTCCCTGCCTTTTACACCCTTTTTCTTCATCAAAAGTGGTCACTAGAGGGATGAAGCGGGTTGTGTGGCTGGTGCAACCTGGGGGATGATGGTCCCCAGAGGGCCGGCCTGTGCACAAACAGCACAGCACTGTCTGCAACTGCAAATCAGGCAATTTTCACCTGTGCAAGTTTTGCTGTAAGTTAAGAAAAATAATCAAAAATAAAAAAGGAGGAGGAGAAGAAGAAGAAGAAAAGGAAAGCACAGTCCAAACTCTGCTTTGGCCAAACCTAGCCCTTTTAAGGAAAGAAAATCTCCCAGAGCCACACAAACCTGGAGACCTGATCCTGCTCTCAGGAATGTCAATGTAAATCCAGAGCAGCTCTGCTGGCTGCAGGGGGGGAGGAGGGGGGTGTTACAGTAGCCAAGAGAGGCTTGAGCTTTGCAGAAAAGCTCCTGGTATTCCCCCTGAGATGGCACAGAGCTCAAGCCAGAAGAGCTAGAGAGCAAGCTCCAGATTCAAAGGCAATAGTGGCAGAAAGATCCACCTCCCAGTTTCAAGTATTTGTCCTTTTTGCTGAGCCATGTTCTGGAAGCCTGAGCCCTATTTTTCTGCAAGCCATGTAGAGGAAAACAGCTGCATCCCTTGGCTGGATGGCTCTTACAGAGGTGCCAGATGTTTTGCTTAGGACACGTCAGAAGTGTCCTTCCTTAGTTCAGACTTTGTCTGCTCTAAGGCTGCCCACTGCAGTCACAGGAGGCACATCATCGGCTTTGGCAATTTTCTTTCTTTCTTACTTTTCTGTTTTTTTTTTTTTTGTTGTTTTTTTTTTGTTTGTTTGTTTGTTTTTTGTTTTGTTTTTTTGGTAGCAGCCCTCTGCCAGCATCTCCCACTGAAGCTACAGAGATTGTGGACAAAGAGAAGAGAAGGAAAGAAAGGTCTGCTTCTACCCCAGCCCCTATTTATGTAAATAACATGCAAGGAGAAAGCTGTACTGATGAGCAAAAAAGTGTTCCTGTCTCATTAGCATTAAAGGTCTGGTTGTAAACTGTTGTGTAAGTGAGCTCCACTGCAGTTGGCATCCTGAAACATTTTGGGGCCAGATCCCAAGAATGACTGACTGCCCTGAGCTTCTGCTAATAGCAATGTGGGCGTTTCAACTCCCAAACCAACTGCTGTGCATCATGAGAGCCATGGACACAGAAGAAGCGGCATCACAAATGAGATCTGCAGGCAGGAGCCACAACACTGGTCTGCAACTCTTAGAGGCATTGTGGGGCTGCACTCACCCCAAGAGGTGTTTAGTAGCTGCTTTCAAAACCCCTGTCAGCATCTTCCTACATCTGCTCTGGCCTATTGCATGCTTTGCCTTAGAGACACACTATGGCTGTGCCAAATGACAACTGAATGGGAAGTTTCAGAACTGAAACCAAGCATCCCAGCGTCCAAACCCCAATGCACAGGGCCACAAAGATTGCTGCTAGGCCCACAAGACATCCAACACCCAGAGAAGCATCTCTAGGAGGTGCGTGGTAACTGAGACAATCTTGGAGATGTCCCCTGGAGCATGGCTGGAACAGCAGCTCATTGAGGCAAAGCTGAATTCAAAGGCTTTGCTGTAAAGCTGCATGTCACTTGCTGAAAGAGAGGTGGGTTTTTTTTGTTGTTGTTTTTTTTTTTTGTTTTTTTTTTTGACAAGGGAGGCGAAGGAGGAAACCAGGAGCAAGGAAGGAGGAGGAAAAATTTGGTGAAAGAGGAGGGATGGTTTCCATGGCTCCCAAGCACCTGTGTAGTGTGTAGCAGCTGGGGAGGAGGCAGGGGAACCCTGACCTGCAAACAAGCTGCTTTTGTTGCATCCCAAATGGGCCTAAATTACGTTTGACAGAAAAAGGGCAGATTCACAGTCACTATGCACAAGCCCCCAAGCTCAGGCAGACCTGGAGAGCTTTGCTGCAGCAGTGCAGAACCTTTCTGGGCAACCAAGGAGAGGTACAAAGCCCCGTGAGGGTGGATGTGGCCAAGCAAATTGCCCTCTCCAACCACCCCGTGCCTTTGCCAAGCAGCTCCTTCCCAAGGGTGCCCAGCTGAAGCCATCTCCAAAGCCTGAAGGCCACCATCACTGCATGACAAACAGCCTCCCTGCAGAGAACACTGGAGCACTTCTTCATCCACCTTTGCCCGCTGGAGCCAGTGGAGCCTCACACCCCACTCCTGGGTTTGCCCTGGCCGTGCACCCAAACCAGCGCACTGTGCCAGTAGAAAAACAACAAGCTGGCTGCTAAAGGGTTAGCACTGACAAAACCAGATTGCAGGGGTTCCCTCATTCCCAGATCACTCCTGGTTTAATTCACCACTCACATGAAAAAAATAAAAAAATCATCTCCTCTGCCATCTCCTCTGCCCCAGCCTGGGCACCCACCTGGCTCTTTCTTCCTGTGCCAATTGCCTGCCTGGTGTGGCCAGCACAAAACACCCATGCCTGCTGGGGCTCAGTGCACAGGCTCCTACCACATTTGCTATGGCTGCCATGTTGAATTGCAAATCCGACATGATTCAACATATTTCCGCCCACACCCCCCCAGTGGTTTGGAAGCACAAAGCATTCACGTGACAATACCCAGCTCTGAGTGGCTCTTGGGGATGCCAGTGTCCCAGGCAGTAGGGTTAGGGTGGCAGGAAAAAACACCTCGAGTCCTGCTCCAAGCACTGCCCATAGGTGGATGCATGTCTGCTATACATCCTTCTCTCTAGATCAATTTAATAGTCAGTTGTTTTAGCACCAAAGGCTGGGGGACTCAAATTAAAGGGGTTTTGCGAGAAGGTAGGTTAACAGCAACAACAAAGCAACTGAGTGACTGGAGGAATGTAGTGTTATTTCAAATCAAAGGCAAAAGAACACCAACCAACCAACCAACCAACCAAAAAAAAAAAAAAACACCAAAAGCAAAGCAAACCAAAAACAAATCAAAAGTGAGGTTCGATTTCATACCAAGGCAGAAAGAGAGACGCACCGTGGAAGAGAGTGGTTTTGTTGTGGAGTGGCTGCTGGATTTAGCTCCGCTTATCCGGACAATCATCGGGGAAGGATCCTTTTCCAAGAAAGGCCAGTTTGAGTGAGATAGCTTTTATTTTTATTATTATTATTTTTTCCTCTTCTCTGGCTTGCTCTCTCCCCTTTACTTCTCCTCTCAGCTCAACGCCAAGAAATGGGCGGTGCCTGGATGCCAGGCTCCATCCGAACGAGACACCAATGCCCAGGCTGGCACAAAGGCAAACTGGCAGGAATTCCTGCACTTGGCGCCACACACCCACTCACCCACCACTCCGAAAAATTGCTGCCGACACTGCCCACCCTGAAAAATTGCCCTGTTTGATTTCAAAATGCCCCAAGGGGCACAAGGATGAAAAAAAAAAAAAAAAAAAAAAAAGCTAAGACCTTCCTTCATGTCGATGCAGGTTAAACAAAAGGCCTGGAGATGTGGATATAATTCTTCCTCCTCACCCCCTCCCCCGCTGATCCTATCCTCCCGCCTCATGCTCTCTATCGCCAGCTCCCTTACCCACCGACCCACATCCACACAGGGCACCCTTCTGCCCAGGTTTGGCATGATGGAAGGCAATGGGTGCTTGAACAGGGACTCGAACACCCAACGTCAGAGAGACCCAGTGCAGGAGAAAAAATAAAATAGCAAAAAAAGAGAAAATAAAATAGAAAACAACCCACCCACTACAGAGGAGGCTTGGGAGCAGTTGCCTTCAGGAGGGCAGACTGTGGGTAGTTTGGGTTGCGGGGGGTATTTTGTGCCTTTTTTTGCTGCAGTGAGCACATGGGTTGTGCTGATTATAAAAAGGGAGTCACAGTGGGTCGGCGAAGGCAGTGGGGAGGGGGTACAGACGGGTTGGTGGCGCTACTGGGGAGATGCCAAAAACACAAAACAAAACATGCTTTCATTTTGCCTGCATTAGCCTGGTGGGAGAGGGGCAAGCGGTGGATGCACACTGCTGAGCAGCCACTGTGCTCCCCAGTGGGCCTGCAGCTCCAGCCCTCTGCGGCTGCCTCGCCTGTGTCCCCGCGCCCTCCTGGCTGGGCATGCCTGCCAAGTCCGTCTTGGCACGGCTCCCTCAGCTGCTCCGAACAAAGCCGTCACCCATCCCTGAGCAGGCGCTGACAGTAAGCAAAGTGACAGGCACATCTTCTGCATGTTAATCCAAACGGCAAGAAGGCAAGTGAGCAGTGCCAGATCCCCTGCACAACCACCCCCGGCCTGTACACCCCACCCTTGGCACCCATCAGCCTTGTGCAAGGCTGGTGAGGCCCCCGGGTGTGCCAAAGCCTCCCTTCGGCATGTTTAAATCAAAACAAACGGCCGAGCCACCCCAGTCGGCGGGCAAACGAGGCCACTCAGCTTCCGCGGTACCTGTTCCTGCTGTCTTCATCTTGCCTTGGACGTGTGACAAGAGCCAACTCGCCTCTGGTGGGCTCTCCGAGCTGCGGGTCTGTAACCCTTTGCAGGAAGTTGGCACCGATCCCAGGTAGGACTCGACTCCCACATTGCTTCCCCTGCTGCTGCCGCCGCCACTCCCGTCCCTCCCTTCACTCCCCCACCCATCCTGCCCCCAAGGCCCAACGCACCCCCAGACCCGTGCGCCCCACTCGCCTCTTCCGCGTCGTGCCGGGTGCCCACGGGGCTGCTGTCCAAGACACGCATGCACGCCCACTCTTGCACACATACCCTTTAAGGATGACCTGGGCAACACTGAGAACAACAACTTCCTGCTCCGGCTCCCTAAAATGCCTGTTTCCATGCGGTGCGCTGAGACGGGGGGGAGCTGGGAGGAGGTTTGGGGGTTTGTCGTCATTGAATCATGCTTTTTTTTGTGACTATGTATTTTTTTGCCCAGCAGCCTGGACCCAACATGAGGGGAAGGGGGGGAAGAAATCAAATGGGAAGAGAATAGCTTCACATCGGCAGGACAATGCATGGGAAACGGGGAGATTAGCGTAGCTCTCAAAATCCATCTTGCCCGCCCTGTTTCTGAACCATTCGCCCCTGCGCCTCGTCTTTTTAATATTCCCAGCTCCTGAATTATTCCAGTCCATGAGCGGGAGGGAGCACACAGTGCAGAGTCCCTCGGAGCTGCCAAGAGCATTGCAACAGAAAAGAAAGAAAGCGCTAGAGGGAGAGCGAGGCAGAATCCTCACAATTGAGCAGTGAGAAGAGCAAAGAGAAATTAACATCCAATTAGTGCCATGTTTGACGAGGGAGACAGAGGCGGCTGTTGTTTTATTGCCCTTTTCTTTTCAAGCACATCTGACAGGCAGCAAGAAAGGCACCCCTGCTCAAAGTGACGTCATCACATATATGTATTTTTCCTTTTCCCCTGTCTTTCCTCTTCCAAGTTTCACAGCAAGGTCTCTGCAAATTGGCCAGGGCAATTTGGGACTTTCTCACATTGGAGCTGCTGGCTCCCCCCTCTACTTCTGGTCTCCTTTCCCCCTCCCCAGCACCGGCTCTGGAAAACAAACACACCAACCCAGCCCAAAGTCTTTGTTCTTACAAAAAAAGAAAAAAAAAATCAGATAAACCCAGAGGGAGCCCAGAGGAGGTTTCTCGGCATGCATGGCTGAGTGTGTGCGTATGTCCGTCTCTCTTGTGTTCCTCTTCCGAGACAGCTCGCTTGGCTCGTAAAACTTTGTGGCATGTGACACTGCTCCCAGCCTCCTTTGGCAGTGTGACAAGAACCACACTGCTGGATTGGAGAGCGCAGGCGGCTTTTAAGGAAGAAACTGAATTCACCAAGATTAGAGAATTAGGACGTTTTAATCAAGGGACTGCAAGGGGCTGCCAGTGGGTGGCTGGGAGGGACGGCACCCATGCAAGTTGCTGCATGGACGGCAGTGCCATCACCCCACTGTGGGGCCATATTGGGGGGAGAAGAGCTGAATCAAAACTAGGAGAGACTTTAACAATCTCAGCTCGCCAAGTGCCCCTCCTCCCCCTGGGGCGGGGGGGGGAGGGCACAGCACCATGTAAGCAGGGTGGGAGGAAGGCACGTGGATCCAGGCAGCTGCAGAAAAAGGCATCTTGTCTGCCCCAGCAAGCCTTTGCCACTGCTGCCAGCTCCAGGCCTCTTCCTCTGAGACCCAGGTTCTCCTCACAGGGGATGAAACACAGCTGCGGACCTTGCATACAGGAGGGAATGGGGTGGTTTGGCTGGCCCAATCCATGGATTTTCCCTAAAAAGGCTCTGCACAAAGCAAAAGGAAGTGTGGAAAGCAGTTCCACACCTCAGGACAGCCAAGGTTCCACATGCAGTTCCCCTCCTCTTCAAAGCTTCCAGCCATGGATGGAGACACCATGAACAGCCTGGCAGGCCAGGCCACAGCTCCAGAGATTACCTGCTCTCTTACCTAGGACTCCATTTGTGCTGTTTGTAGTGTTTTCTCCTCACCGCGTGCTGGAATTGCCCATGTTACAACCTTTGCCTGCTCCAACTCCCCCTCTGCACCCTGAGCAGGACCTGGTTCCATGTTCTCTGTAACCTCCTGCTTTGGGCGAAGGCCCTGCCAGTGCTACCCTGCTCCTCCCTGTCCCCGTGCCAACCAGAGCTGAGCTAAGACAGGGAACAAGTCAGGGGCCACCATGCCACTTGAACCTGGACTAGGTCTGAGTTCACATAGTGAGCCTTTCCTGGCAGGACTGAGAAGCACCAGCTGGCTCTGCCAGGGTTATTACTATTTTTTAAAAAATAATTATTTGCCTACATGGAGCTGTCAGCCCCTTTTCTGACTCACACAGGGGTGAAGGGCACTGTACAGCCATTAGGAGAGGCGTGCTTGGCTGCTCTCTTTCTGGCTCCACAGTGGGAAGAGCAATACTTTGGTGGGAGCTTTGTCTTAACAGAACAGTCTTTATGAGAGCAGGAGAGCTCTGGAGGGGGCAAGGGAAGAAGGGAGGTAAAATCATTGCAGTTGGTCTGAACTAAGCTGCGGCACCCCTGGCTTAACTAGCACCTCACTGCTTCGCAAAGCCTGCAAGACCCATGCATCCAGGCCCCAAGGAGAGTTAGGGCAGCTTTGACCTGAGTTTCTCTCTCCCAGCTGTGATCCCTGCTTCCCTTCTCCCTTTGACACCTGGGAGCAGATGAGGGCAAAGTCCCATCAATCTCTGCTTTCCACTGTTGACTGATAAACTGCAAAGGCACAGAAGCGCTGTAACCTGCACCCATCCCCTTTCTGTGTCAATATTTAAAACAGGTTCGTTTCCTGGCTAGATAGGGGAGTGCCAGGACAAGTGCCCGACTCCATCCTGGGTGCTGGACCTAAGCTTCCTTCCATGCCAGTTCATTTATTCTTCTGACTGCAGGTTTCAGCCCTGAGCCCCTCTCCTGTAGAAGCAAGGCCCCAGTCCCTGTGAGCTCTGCTGCAGTGGCAATGGCTGCCGGGCTGGGTACCCACCAACAGGGCAGCAGTTAAAGGTGGGTGCGAGTGCCCAGCCAGAGCTTTCTCATTGCCTGCTCCTGGTACAGGCACTGTCCCTGTGGTGGGATACCTCAAATGAAGCAAAGGACAAGAAAAACTAGGGTTAGAAAGAGGAAGTAAGGAAACATTTAATCATTGTATGAATGACAGCCCTTGCTCCAAGGTAAGCCCGAGGATCTACATTGTGCTACCATGGGCCTTTGAAACCTGGTTTTCATTTAATTGACGAAAAGCTTACCAAGTAAGAATTGTGTGTCCTGCAAAGGTTGTGGGGCTCAGTGAACTGAGCTGGAATAGCAGGCTGGCTCTAGTGCAGATTTAGGTGAACTAGTTAATGGAAATTGTACTTTTCAATGCAGTGACTGCAACCAGGCTGTGTAGAAGGTGTAGGAGCCTTTTACACGTTTTAGAGGTATATCATCAGCAGATGGTGGCCTTAAGTTTGAGGATAAAGGCACATGTTCCTGAGCAGGTGTTGTGTGATCTAGGAGATGCAGTGCCCAATGGTACAATAGTCAAGAAACCAACTAATGCATTAAGATAGGAAGGTGAGGCCCCATTAAACAACACAGGGGAGGACAGAGGGGCTGAGCCCACCTGATGAGCTCAGACCAGGAGCAAAGGATTTTTGTACCTTCCAGAAATGCTCAGGGACAATTTTAACTACAAACACCTGCTTTATCAGGTTTCAAGTAGCCATGACAGCTATACAGTGAAGAGCCACAAAGATGATTCAGGGAGTGGAGCATATTCTTTATGAGGAAAGGCTGGGAGAGTTGGGTCTCTTTAGCTTGGAAGACACTGAGGGATGACCTCGTTAATGTTTATAAAAATGGAAAGGGTGAGTGTCAGGAGAACATAGCCAGGTTCTTCTTGGTGACAGCCAATGATAGGACAAGGGGCAATGGGTGCAAGCTGGAACACAGAAACACTGCTTAAATATGAGACAAAACTTTGTCATAGTGAGGGTGACAGAACACCAGAACAGGCTGCCCAGGGGGGTTGTGGAGTCTCCTTCTCTGGAGACATTCAGACCCAGCTGGACACATTCCTGTATGACTTGATCTAGGTGTTCGTGGTCTGGAAGGGGGATTGGACTAGATGATCTTTCAAGGTCCCTTCCAATCCCTAACATTCTGTGATTCTGGGAAGACCACTGCTTTCTCCACCCTTGGTCCGGGTGCACCCAATGCAGTTTGCTCAGCCTAGAATTGCTGACCTTCCATGGAGCTGAGAAATATCAGCGGCAATCTGAGTTAGCAACAGCTGTTTCAGCCCCTACTTTTGGGGGGAGGGGAGGGGAGAGGATTGGTTATCTTAACTGGAAGCCTTTCCCAAGTGAGGGATCCTACTGTACAGAAGAAATCAACGCTTCTAAAAAAAAAAAAAAAAAAAAAAAAAAGAATCAATCAAGAAGAGATGTTTTATAGCTGTATTTTGGAGTATAGTTAAATATTCTTTGAGATAATCTCTGATGTTAGGAGATACGGCCATGCACTGTGTATTGTTAACGTAACACAAGCTGTACATGAGGAAGGGAGGACAGACAGGACTGAATCCACAACACCAAAGGGAGCTAGTTTGGGGACTGCAGGTCCCACATGCACTGGTGCTGGCCCTTCCTCCTGCAGACCTCAGCTTTGAAATGTGGATCAAGCCCCTCTGATAGAAGAAAATGCCCATGCAAGAGCAGCACACAGGAGTTTTCTCAGGGCCCCAGAAACCTCTTCCCAGGGAGTGCACTAACACACTGAACTGTGCAAAAGACTGCTTCATGGGGAGTTGGAGTTGGGGAAGTCTGCCTGGCTATGGTAGCACCACAGACTGGTTAAAAAGTAATCCCCCCCCCAACAAAACCTCTGAAAGGGGAGCTGAGAATGAATCTTGTGCTGCTGTCACAGGTAAACTCTGATATGCAAAGGCAAGCCCTGCATGTGAGGAGGCCATGACCCCTGACTCCTTGCAAACTTTTGTCCAGCCCGAGGTTTACTCCTTCACTCCACAGTAAAAAGGCAAACACATTTGCAGCACCAGGCCAATGCCACACAGCAACCCGGTGCTATTACATGGCTCTGTGTCCACCAGAGGCATGGTGATGCTCAGGTTTGGCAGGAGTCCTGCCAGCTGGGAGATGTGTCCTAAATGTGCCCTACCCAAAGCAGTCAACATGTACAGTGAACATCCCTCCCCCAGTGCCTTCTCCATTTTCAAGTTCTGCCACTGTCCTTGAGATAAGTCATACCCGTCTCTTAAGGACTGCATTGCTCTTTGTAGTGGGGCTGTTTCTCTCTTCTGTTTTGATATTACTTCCCTTTCAGGGGTACTACCTAGTGTTCAGATACCCTCAAAACCTTAAGTATGGGTTTCAGGGTTGACCTTGCCCAGTGTAAGCTACCTGCCAAACAAATAATTGCCCTCTCCAGAAGAGATGAGACAGGAGGCTGGCTGTGCTGTTGTTGCTTTCTCAGCAAGGCAGTCTTTGATCTCTTGCGGCTTCTCAGCTCAGGCAGAAAAAAAAGCAGTCTTTTGTCCCAGCATCTCAGGCTTGTTTAGTACCTGGGCATTTTCTGGTTTCCCAGACTTCCTCAGTGACTCCAGACTCACAGCCCAGACCAAAGAAACAACTCTTCTATGCGCCCTGGTCAAGGCAGCCATGAGGACGGGACTTTGATCAAGCTGGAGCCTGAAGCCAGATCTCTGCAGGTCAACTTGTTGCAGGCCTTGCTGAAGAGTGTCTTGTTCTGGCACAACAGCCTTTGGATCATAAAGAACAAATATATATATATATATATATGGAAAAATCTTAGGGTCTTTTGAGGAATCCAGGTTCATTGCCTCTCCCTGCAAGCTGGAGTCAGTCAATGGGGAAGCAGGCTGCTTGCATGGGTGCTCTGCGGAATACCAGGCTGGAGCCACGGAACAGCTGCCCCTGAGGAGGAGAGCACTGGGGTTAGGGCAGCCAAGCTGCAGTATTGCCTCACTGCTAGATTAGCAGGGACGGAGTTGTGCCTGCTGCACAGCTGCAAACCCTTAGCACCCTGGTTGCTAAGAAGGAGAAAGTGGGCCTTCAGCCTCATGAGCACTGAGGTCAGGTACTTCCAGCAAGGATGGCTGATGGAGAGGGGCAGAGCCATGGGGCTTTACTGTGTGCAATGCCTTTGCTAAAAGATTGCAGGCTGCAAGCTCAGGTAACACAGGCACACTAATTACTGTCACACCTGGTACCAGAGCCATAACTAGAGGGATGGAGATAGTTACCGAGCACATAAAGGGTGCAGCACAGGTACTCATTGGGCAGTGCCAGAGCCCTCAGGAAAGAGCAGAGGGAGTCCAAAGCCTTGTGTGTACTCCACTCCCTCACCTGGGCACTGAGATACCTCCAGCAATGGATCCAGGACGTGAACACGGGAGCGTAGGGAGGCAGGCCAGCACGCAACCTGCATGGCAAAGAGAAATAGCCAAGATGGTCTATACAGATGTAATGTTATCCAGACAGAGTTAAATAAGCAGCGATAAGTGTAAATGAGTACACAGAAAAAGTGTCTGCACTGGGCTGAAGACCAGATCACCAGCTTGTTACTTATACAGCAGCAGATCATGTAATTTATGGTCCCCCTGCCATCCAGCAGGACCTAGACAGGCTGGAGAGTTGCACAGGGAGAAATTTAATAAAATATAACGAGGGCAAGTGTAGAGTCCGGCATCTGGGCAAGAACAGCTCCAGACACCAGTATAAGTTGGGGACTGCCCTGCTGGAGAGAACAGTAGGTGAAAGGGACCTGGGGGTCCTGGCAGAAAGCAGGATGACCATGAGCCAGCACTGTGCCCTTGTGGCCCAGAAGGCCAATGGCATGCTGGGATGTATCAGAAGGGCTGTGGTTAGTAGGTCAAGAGAGGTTCTCCTCCCCCCTCTACTCTGCCCTGGTGAGACCACATCTAGAATACTGTGTCCAGGTCTGGGCCCCTCAGTTCAAAAAAGACAGGGAACTGCTTGAGAGAGTCCAGTGCAGAACCACAAAAATGATTAAGGGAGTGGAGCATCTCCCTTATGAGGAAAGACTGGGAGAGTTGGGTATCTTTAGCTTGGAGGAGACTGAGGGGTGATCTCATTAATGTTTATAAATATGGAAAGGGTGAGTGTCAGGAGGACAGAGCCAGGCTCTTCTCAGTGACATCTAATGATAGGACAAGGGGCAATGGGTGCAAGCTGGAACACAGGAACACTGCTTAAATATGAGACAAAACTTTGTCATAGCGAGGGTGACAGAACACCAGAACAGGCTGCCCAGGGGGGTTGTGAAGTCTCCTTCTCTGGAGACATTCAGACCCAGCTGGACACATTCCTGTATGACTTGATCTAGGTGTTCGTGCTCTGGAAGGGGGATTGGACTAGATGATCTTCAAGGTCCCTTCCAATCCCTAACATTTTGTGATTCTGTAATTTAATACCCCTGGAGTGTACAAACAAGGTGTGTTACCTGGACACATTACGAGTGCAGGACTATAGGCTGTATCTATACCTTCAAGAAGGAGCAGATATCAAGACAGCATTATTCCAGTGCGTCAGATCCAGTCCCATTTCCATAAGCACACATATAGGAAGACACAAGCAGCAGTGGAATTGGGAAAGCAAGCTGGGTGAAGGAGGTATTTCTGTCTGGTCCTGCCTCACCTGTTCCTGTCTCCCCTTGCTGCATTAAGAGTTTTGTTTTCCCTCGTGCTGCTCCCTGGAGTCAGCATCCTCTCTTTGATCCCTTCTGCCTCTGGTCTAGTTTAGATCAGGCTGCACTACCAGAACTCTCCCTGTTCCTCTACATTTGTATTTTTATCCTGCTGTTGTCTGTGCCCTCTGATCTAAAATTTTAAGTAATCTGAGACAGGAAACCATATAGTTTATGGTTCTGTATAAAAGCTTTACAATCATTAGCAAAGGCTTCAGACAACTAGGGGCTGAAAGGAAGGGATGGAGTTAGATCTCAGTGTGAGACATACCCACAGTTGTTCACTGCCATGAGGTCTCCCACGAGAAGGAATGGGTATGTCAGCATGCTCATAGCAATCTGAAAGCAAAAAAAAAAAAAAAAAGTAGCATCTCTACATGATCATGCCAAAAACAGTAGTTCTACCTTTTGTGTATTAACAAAGTTATCCTGGATACAAAATACAGACTTCAAACGCACCTGCCTTTGTCCTCAGACCATGAACTCTCACCCCACAGATAGAAGGAAGCAAAGCAATGACATGGCAGTTGCCTACATACCCCCATCACAAATTTAGTGTAGCTCCGGATCACTGATGCCTGGCTGAACTGTAAAGAGAAACAAAAGCATTGTGGAGGAGGCAGATGCCACCAAGCTGTCCCCATCGCTATAAGACATCTCTGTGAGCCTGAGATGGTGTGCCTGGGGCATAGGAACAAGACAGAAAGCAATGGGGTAGCCACACCACATCCCCGCTGAGACTCAGGGAAGACATTTGCTATCAAACCTGAACCTCAAACTGCAGCTAGAACAGTGCCCTGATTAGACATGGCATACATTAGCACTTATACAGGGCTTTATCTGAAACTCACTATTTGTATTAGATTAGTCTCCCCTCCCCATTAACTCCTTACAACTCCGAGTGCTCCGTATGGACCCCCAAGCCCTCCATCAGGCACTTCCACTCACATTATCGTCCACTGCGTAGGTGTTGATGAAGTGAGCCAAGAGATTGCAGCACCAGAGGAAGATGACATCCCCCACAATGTGAGGGACTACACCACTGCAATGGCAAAAATATAGGCATGAGGTGCAGAAGGGTCCAAGTGCTGCCTTTGGAGCCCTCCTTTCCTCTACCAGCATGAAGGAACCCTGCTCCCCAGAATGCATCTTTATTTAGGGAGAAGGGGAGACTTAAGGGAAGAGCTCTCATGGCCTTCAGAAGTGGTGGTTTGTGCTGCTAGCTGCTCCAGCCAGGGGATGCTAATGACTAGGAAGTTTTGGATCTCTTGTTGGGGTATGACTCAGCCAAGTCCCCTTGTTTTACTCCAAATACCTTCTCAGCCCAGCTACTGCTCTGAAACCCACGCAAGACACAGATGGAGCAGGTTCCCGTTAAGTTCATTTTGCAGATGCTCTTCTGGATAAAGAATTAGAAGGTCACCTCTGATGACCATCTCCCTCTCCTTTTAGAAATTAAAATGGGAGGGGAAGGGGGGGGGCTTCCTACCAAGTCTGCTCTAGTGCAAAGTGGGATTAACTGGGGGCAGCACCTTAGCCCCTCTGATCTTCCTAGTCTCCAAGTCCAGGCTGGCACCCTGCTGCCACCTGGGAGCACAGAGACAGGGGTTGACTTGCTGCTTTGGCTTATCCCTCTCAAAACCCAGTACTGAGATCCCAGTAGCACAAGCACCCCCAGCTTCTGGCACTAAAACAATAATGAAGCATTTCTGAGCGTTTCTCCAGTTTGTCAGAGCCTCAGCAGCATCTGCTCTGCCAGCATACTCACCAAACCTCAGGCCTCCTGCTTTGGCTTTGCAGTTGTTACACTGCAAAAGGATCCAGGTGTGTTTTAAACCTGTGTTTCACCAGATGTATTAAGACAGTTCTCCTCAAAATAAGTCTAATATGGGCTTATTAGAGATTTTGGGGCAGGGTATTAATTTTGTTTCCTGCTCTGACTGCTGTAGCAGCAGAACAGCAATTGGGACAGCATGCTCTGAACCAGCTTGCTCCATCTGCTTGGTTTTTACAGTTTTTGGAGACAACCTGTGTATTGTCAAGGCCCAGGCAGCTCTGGAGATGCAGCCAAGGTCTTGGGGCCAGGCACAGCACACACGTTCAACAGAAGATCTGCTGACTTAAAAGACTTGATACCTGACAGCAACAGGCAGGACAAAGAAATCAAAGCTGTCTGGTCCCAGGGATTGTCTGCTTTGCATTCAGCCTTTGTAACAACAACAACAAAAAAATAAAAATCCCTCATCTAACTCAAAGTAAAATCTTAAGAAGATTCCTGAAGTACCACTGATATAACAGAGGCTTAAGCAACTCCAGAAACAGAAGGCTGGTCCAGGATTGTGCCATGCCAGGCTTGCAAGTAAAGCCTCACCCATCTGTTGATACAGGATCAGACCACTTGTTCCATTTGCAATAAGGATCATACCCCTCTCTATCCCCAGTTATGCAAGTAATGATGAATGTTGGGTCTGTGCTTAAAGGATGGCAGGAGACCAGGGGTCTGAGAGCTGCAGAAGGGGACCAAGAAGAAATTAATTTGCACTACAGCTCTCACACCTGATGAGATGTCCAAGGACATTTGGATGAGGAGCAAATTCTTAGAAGACCGCAAGTCTTCTCAGAAAAGCTCAGAGCAGAAGACCAGTGAGGAAACCTGTATGATGTACAGTGCTGTGACCTACTTGCTTCATGCAATCCAGCAGGAGAAACCCCAGTGTGGGGAGGGGTAGGACAAGCCATATTTGAACTGACCATGTACAGCAATTTCAGTGCCCATTTCAGAGGCCATAGAGCATCATTCTTATCTGCTGGCTGCAGGAAACTGCTAAGATATCAGGGGAATTAAGAAGTCCTCTCATTGAAATGTCTTCTTCTCCAGCTGGTCATGCACCCAGAATGAGAATGTGCCGATATTATGCTATGACTATGTAGAGGTTGTCAGACCATGAGAAATAAGTGTTCCTCGATGATTTTAAGGGAATGGATGTGTTTGGATTTCATTAGAAGTGCTGAGAGCAGAACAGCAACAGTTTGGTCTTACAGATGTAGTTTGTGTTCCTCTTACTGTAGTGTGATTACCTAGCTGAGTTGTAGAGCACGTATAAATTCAGAGCACTCCTGAGATATTTTGGGTTATGTTAAAGCCTTTCTTGTTAACTGCTAAGTTTAATTAGGCTACCAAGTGTTTATTTTACATGGAGGAAGAGAACACAGCTGGCTCTTTTCACAGACTGCTTTCTAGGGAGTTGGAGGAAAGGGGAGCTCAGCAAGACCACATGGAACATCCTGGAGGAAGCTGTATTTAATGGAGATCTGGGGCTGCAGATCCTGAAGAATAGCAGTAGACCACAAAAAATATAGTGACACTTGATTGATAAGGTCTCTACAGACCTCTGGCCCTTTCCCCTTGGGGAAGAACAGAGTGAGACCCCCTGTGACTGCTCATCCTTTCCTGATGCATTTATATTTAATCTGGAAGCCCGTATTTTGTGATTCCAAAGCCACATATTTCAGGCCTGAAAGCCCCTCCTGAAATTTTGGAGCTGCCTTTACTATTATTGACATAATAAAGCAAGTTATGTCTCCACTGGGAACAGAAGTAGCAGGTAGTTTTGTTTTATATAGATGTGAGAAAAAGTCAAGAAGTGTTAATAAAGGGTTTAAAAAAAGGTGTCTGCTAGACTTTCACTTTAGTGATGCTGTCAATTCACCACATTTTGTAAGTACAGTCTGAGCTCCTTTAGGCAAGCTAGTCCGGGCAGCAATGCTGCCGCATTATGCGGTCCTGCTCCTGCTGTACAGACAAACCTGTAGCCAGAGCAAAGCACCTACTCATTACAAGCACCCATGGTGCTTTGCTGAGGAATGTGCAGGCCCTTATCCAGGCCCTGGCTTTTATTTCAACAAAGGGCCTCATTGTTGCACTTGATCTTGGTGCCTGTTGCACAAATGCTTTAAATGCTCCTTCACTGAAACACAAAGAAGTACAAGGGAAAAAGAAAGGTAAGAAAAAATACAGTTTTCCCCGGGCTCTGAAAATTTGATTGAAGATAAGGTCTGAAACAAACTTAATGGTCCAACTGGAGCTCTGTCAAAGCCACAGATTTTATCTGTGCTCTTGGGAGTGATGTGAAAGTCCTGCAGTCAGACAAGGTTTCAGGGAAGAGGGAGCTCAGCACAACTCCTTTCAGTGAAGTTGGAATCATAACCAGGAGAGCCACTGGCATCTTCTGACTACAGGAGACAGTATTTAAACAACTCACGTACACGAAGAATCCCAGAATCCCTTCTTCCTTAAATATCCTGACGATGGCACTGAACACACCACTGCCAAGAAAGGAAAAGAACAAGCTTGCAGAGGTTTTTCCATCTCTGTCCTGCACAGCTTCATGTGGCCATAGAAGTGTCCCCCCTGCAAGTCACCCTGCCATCAATGTAGCAGGCAGCATCATTCTAATCCTCAACTCATGAAGAAGGGTAGTGTCTGTGCTCTGCCAATTTGCAGTAACTCCAGGACTCAACTTGCCAACATCTATGTTTAAATGCTGAAGCTAGAAGAGGTCTAATTGGCTTTGTGTGAGTGGGTAAGTGTGCCACAACCATGGCATGTAAAGTGCTTTGATTTGGCTGATTCTTCTGCTGCACCCCTGGGAGCTGGTGACAGCAGGCGTGTGTTAGCTGCACCAAAACACCCACTGGCACAAGGCTGAACTGAGAGGCATGTGAAGGGACAAAGTCCAGCCTTCCCACATCCCTTCACCCCATGCTTATCCAACCTCTATCCACAAGATTCACTTTTCAGTCTCCCAAACCTCCTGGATCACCATAATCCCCACTGTGTGGGAACATCGGGCATGCCTGACTCCAGGACTTGTGCTTCTGTGTGCCCACACTCTTCATTCAGAGCTGCAGCCATTCACCTGTATTTGACTTCCCGGCCTATGAACTGGACCATGCAGCGCATAGAGATCACTAGGAGAACAGAAACATAAGCTGACAAACAAATCAAGTTTGAGTTGTGATGGAGGTGAAGGAAAATGCAACCCGATCCTTCTGCCACCCCTCTTCTCCTCTCAAATCAGCTCCTCCCAGTGGTCCTCATTACTGCAAGGCTCATTAGAAAACAGTGCTTTCCCTTAGTTTCTAAGTGGAGGGAGGGATTTCTGGTCCCAACCCCAATGGGACCTCTGTGACAAGCTTTAAGACGAGTGAGAAGAGATCACCTGGGACCCACATCTGTTCTGTAGTTTGATACAAAGCCACTTCTAATAGAAAACCACATCAAGTAAACAGGATTTTGGAAGTGATCCTGAGCCAGGGAAGGGTTCCTCAATCTGGAGAGGACAGCCAGGCAGAAGGACAGAACTCACCATGCAGTGGATGTGACACGACCCGAGACACACACTGCATCATCATCTCGTGAGATGTCTGGGAAAGGGAGAAAACACCACAGCTGTGTGAAAAGCTCCACCTGTACAGATCAGGATCTTTCCCTTAGTGTAGAAAAGCCCACTTCAGGTCCCAGACCTGTTTTTAAGTATGTTTTTCACAGTAAACCTTTATTTCTATGAAATATCCCACATCTGGACACAATGGCTACTAAATACTTCAGTCTTTTTACCCAGAATTTCCCTCCAAGTAATTTCACCCAAAAGCCACAGTTTAAGCTTCCTTTGCTCTTCGGGCACATTCCCGGTGTGATCTCCCTAATCACTCATTAACATGCTATATCCATTTCTCACCTCTTTCACCACTTTCCTAAGGGAAGTCTTCATATCATCCTTGTTAGAAACATGCTCCATGTCCTCCAGCGGAAAGGCCTGAGCAGGAGAGAAGAAACATATGGCCAAAACTGATGGAGATGCTGACCCACAAGCCCGTGATTTCTGAGGACTGGAAGGAAACCTTCAGCAGTTGTGCTCTAAACTACAGTAGAAAAACAGACAAGGAGGAAGACAGGAGAAGGAAGGGTGGAAGGTAAAACAGAGGAAAACTACCATGAGACTGCTTGTAAAAGATAAAAGGCAAGTGACTGGTCAAATTCAATTGAGATTCTTTAGAAAGTAAGTTCTGGGGATATGGGCACTGTTTTCCTTCTGTCCTGGAGGACTACTTAGAGCCATCAGATGGTGGAGTGGAACAGGTACTTTAATCCTCCGTGTTCAGTCATGGCTGGGTACAAGCACATGCAGGCTCTGTTGCTCTTCTACAGTAGCACTGTCTGCCCCAGCAAGATGATTTATGGAGAGAGAAGACGACCTTTACCTTCTTCACGTTTCCCCTGGTGACAGTTGATAAAGTGCTTGAGATGAGGCGAGGAGTAAGACCACGGAAGAGGCCTCTTTTCCCATCCACTTTCACAATGTGTCTGGCTGAGTAAGAAAAGACCAGGCTGCTGTCAGCTGGGATACAGCCAACCTGTGGAGAGTACCCTGCCCCACTTCAGTATTCAGCTGAAACCACGCTGGAGCTCTGGAAGTCACAGCAACTGCTCTGCAGTCCTGCCACAAATGTTTTATTATAAAGCTCTAAATAAATTTAATATAGGTTGCAAAGAAACCTTAACTATTCTTTGTCACATCTGTCTAAACTGGAAGGATGAGTGCATCCTTTGACTGTTTTGCTTACCTGAAAGGGCTACACGGCAGTCTGGACTGAACTAAGGTAGGGTGGGATAATCTCTCGTGTTGCGTGTTGTGACCTTCTCCCTCTGCCCTGCAGGGTCAGAGTCAGGGTAAATAAAGACCTTGCAAAGTCAGATTCTGCTCCTGCCCTGCCACCTTCTCCCAGGCAGGTTTACAGACAAAAAAAAAAAAAAAAAGCCAAAGGAGCCAATATGTCCCTGGTATAACAGGATGGAATACAACCCACTGTGAGCTTGCAGGTACTGACTGTTCCTCCTCCCCATGTTCTGCTGTCCCGAGTGAAGGCAGTGCCCATCTCCCTCTTGCAGTGCTGTAAATCTATTTGGAAAATGCATCATCTTCCAAAGCACAGCATTGGAGCATTTCTAGCTCTGGGTGTCCCAGCTTGCAGTGTTTTTGTACTGCTCCTGCTCTTGGCTCTTCACCCTCACGTACTGCTGTCTGATTTGGGGATTGGCCCCATTTAACTCTCAGGGCTCACCTTCCCCAAAGTTCTGCACACCTGTAAAAGTAGCTCCTACTTTCAGGCAGTATTCACCTGCCTCTCCTGTGCTGCAGCCACAAAGAAAGAAATATATTACCTTCCCCTTTCATGGTATTTTTGTCCCTTTAGGGCTCCACCTACAATACAAATGAGCTGGGCAGAAGGCCAAGTTATTGCAGTGCTGTTCTGTAGCAAAGAAACACAATGCGCTATCTCTAATACATGCAAAACCCTCCACCAAACAAACCTACACCATACAAACCCCCACTGCACTCTCAGCTATGGAAGCAAGCCAGTGCAACATGCCATAGGAGGGGGATGCAGACTGGGCCACCACTTCCTTGTCCCTGCCTCATAACAACAGGTACATCTGATGGCTGTGCAACTGGTGGTAGCATATAATGTCTAACTGCAGCCTCAGAATGAGACCAAGGTGGTGCTGTGAAGGTGGAAGAGCAGCTGGAGGCTGGATCCAGCATTGCACTCAGCATGTGTGGGCTGGCCTGGAGGAACACTCACCATAGGTAAAGAAGCCAGGCAGGTACAGTACTTTCTTTCCCAGCACGTTTCTTCCAATGGTTGGTGGTAGTGGCTCATGCCCAACCTGCAGGAGAAACCCCATGAACAGGTTCCCAAAACAGTTCTGGCATTCCTGAACCTGACAGACCACATGGCCTTGATTCCATCTTCCTGAGCTGCTGAAGCGCCATGTCCCACTCAGTTACCATATGATAAATGGGTGTCCCATGACATGGGCAGTCCCCTTCCTATTAAACAGGGTCTCTGGAGAACAGGGGTCCTCATCCATCTCATTTTATAGCATTTACCATTACAGAGGGGTTCTCAGGATACTGTGGATCCTCAATCCCCCATTATACAGGAATGTCTCATCTTTTATTATATAGGAGTCCCCACTGCATAGGTATCCTCACCTGTCCCATTTTATACGGGTCCCCACCTGCTGTCATATAAAGGGGTCTCAGTTCCTCTCTTTTAAAGAAGTCCCCACTGCACATGTTTTCTTTGTCCCTCCATTATATATGATTTTCTATTTCCTGTCCTATAGAGTCCCTGTCACTGAAAGTATTCTCATCCTCCTAATATATAAGGCTCCCTGTTTTATAGGTACCCTCATCCTCCCAATTATATGTAGGCCCCCCACTCTGACATAGGGATCCCCATTAGAGAGGGTGCCATCCTCTGTTATACAGGTGGACCCTGGGCAATGGGGCCCCCTCATTACCCCATTATGCAGGTGCCGCTTTCCCCATTATCTAGGTTGATGTACACACAAGACGCCCTTATCTCCTCAGTCAAACAGGGATGCCCCTCCCCAGCCGTACAGAGGTCCGTTATAACCCTGGTACACGCGGGGTTTGCCCTCCCGTGGCACTCCCTGAGCGCCCCGCTCCCCTTCACACCGCGATCCCCGTTGCACAGAGGCCTCGGCTGGGGCAGTACAGCACAGTCCCTCCTTACACGGGGTGTCCTCATCCCCCCGTACGCTGCGGTCCCCGTGTCGGGGGTCCCTCCTGCCCCGTTCAACCCCCGCTTACAGGGGGTCCCAGTGCGCGGGGCACCCCCTGCCCCGTCACACAGGGGGCCCGGCACCCCTCCACACACAGGCCCTCCTCGGACCCCCCCACGCGGGGGTTCGCCCCTCACCGCCCCGCAGCCGGCCCCGGACCTGGACGAGCAGCTTGACGTAGAGCAGCGGGTGGCTGGCAGCGGCGAGCCCGGCGCCCAGCACCACGAACAGGCCCTCGGCGCCCTCGGCCCGGCCCGGCCCCGGCCCCGCCCCGGGGCCGCCGCCAGGGGGCGTCAGCGCCTCCGAGGGCAGCGCCGCCGCGTCCGCCATGGCCCCGCCGCCACCGCGCCTGCGCCGCGCGGGCGCGTGAGGGGAGGGAGGAGGGGGAGCGCGCGGGCGGGACCATGGCGGGAGAGGCGGAGGGGGCGCGGGCGGGACCATGGGCGGGCTGGGGGGAGGCAACGCGGCGGAGGCTCAGCAGCGGCCCGGCAGCGCCGCGAGGCGGCTGGCGCCGTAGGTGCGGCTTGAGGAGGCCGCGACAAGGCCGGGCAGGGGCGGCTGCGGCGCGCCAAGAGGCTGGCCCCAGCGCGCCCTCCTCCCGCGGGCTCGTGTCCCCTCGCACCAGAGCAGCCCTGGAGGGCCAGGGAGCCTCCGCTCCGCTCCGCTCCGCTCCCTTTCAGCCCGGTCGCGGCCCCTCGCAGTGCCATCGGCCCCGCGGGGGCTGCCCCGGCACAGCCCCGCCGCCGCTGGCTTGCCGCGGGCCGGCACGCGTAGCGGGCTCGTGGCATTGCAGCTGTTATATATGGAGTGGTAATTCGTGTCGAGAAAACGGTTGACATTAATAAAGAAGGGGGAGATTTGGGAGTGTGGCCATGGGGGTCGGAAAGCCCGCGTGGTTGATGATAACATCAGACTCTTAATTATGAAGCCATCAGGAATGTAAGAGAGTTTAGAGGGAACAAAGAAGGGTGATTCAGGAGACTCCATGCAGTCTCAGGTTGCTTGTTCTCCAGCCAGTAAGGCATCGAAGTTGCTGGGTGTTTGCCGTTGCTGTTATTTGCAAACTTGTTCGACCAATGGAAAGTTGTTTTGAAAAGAACTATTGTGGGGTGAAGAGTATAAGAGGGGAGCCTGTCGTCAAGATTAAAAAAAAAAAAAAAAGGCAACACAATGAAGTTATGTCATCAATAAAGAAGCAGAAAGAAGGAATGAAAAGGAACAGGCTAGCAGAACGGAGACCAAGACAGGAACAGGCACATTGATTGCATCATGAAGATGGGTTCAGCCAAACTCAGCAAACTGCTCAGAGAAGCACGTACAGAAGGTCACTGGAAACAGGCACACAGGAGCTGGGAAGAAGCTCAAGCTGAGAGAAGCAGACCCGTGCACACAACTGCCTCTCACTGGTAAGCAGTTGCTCATTATGGGGAATCATACGTCCTTAGGAACAAAGGCTGTCCTGGTAACCTTACCAGGACATATTATTACCAGGACAGAGCTTATTCTCCTTGTGAGAAACACTCCGTAGCCAATAGCTTAGGCTCAGGCGAGGATCTCAGTGAAGTAGTAATTTATTCGCGATTGCAATGGCGGGCGCCCCACAAGCAGGAGAGAGCGCATCTACTAGTTCCAAAACACAGTTTATATACTTTTTGATGACAGGACCCTCCCCTGTTTCCCCACTGAGTGGGTAATCCAGGTTCACAATCTACCTGATGCTTCACAAACAATGCATGGCCTTCAGTTGCCGGCCTGTTAAATTTCAAATTTCTTTTGACATTTTTACTGCTTGAAGTGGTAATGTTTCTTCACTTATCTGACTTGACTTGACACCGTGATTTTCACCTAATTGTCCTAAGGAGTCTGGTTGTCTGCATTTTACAAGGTTGCCTGCTTTCTTATCACTGTAAGCATATCTCAGTACCACATTCTCTCCTTCTAAACAATGTAACTCTGCAAAAACAACATTTATATTCCCACATCCTTATTAACAATCAGACTGTTTATGATCCTGAAATATGGGACCAAATTGATGTCAAGTTGTGGGACTCTGCAACTAAAAACAATGAGGTTGCAGTGGGATTGCTCGGCACCTGGTGAGCTGTCTCTGAGGCCTTAAAGAGCCCTGTGGGACCACAGTCAGAAACGTGTGGTTTGCCAGATAGTGAGCGAGCTGCGGGCTCCTTTACTGATCTGACTGCTATGCCATCGGCCCCTCCGCCGCTACAGGCCTTTGCTGTTACGCCCCCTGCTGACCTGGACGTGCCTTTTGACCCAGACACTGTTGGCCTTGAAAAGGAGATGGATATGCTTTTCTTTGATCCGGGAAGAGCGGGATACGTAAGGCCCAAAGGCCGAGTTGCTTGACAACTTAAGGCAAGACATATTGTTCAAAAGGAATGGAAAATGGAGACTTGTTTGTAATTAAGAAAAGGAGTGGAAAATGGAGACTGTTAAGCCATGGAACTTAAAGGATTGTTTGTTACCTTTTCTGATTGTACATATGTATAGGCATACTCGGGTTTAGTATGTAAAAGCAATGATCTGTATATTTAGAGTGTTTGATGTTCTTGTGTGCGTGTTGGTGGAGCGTAGACTCCCCGCACACCCAGTGCTGTTTACTTGCCTTTTATACCTTTTAAAAAAATTCTTTTATAAATATTACTAAATTTAGATTGAGTTGAGACTTCATTTATAACACAGCTGCTCTGCTGCTGCCCTGCCTTTGGTGCCGCAGCCAGTTTGGGGCCAGGCTGAACAAATTCCCAGTGTTTTTGAGAGCTTCTCCTTGCAGCCTGGTGTGCTTCCTCTTTCCTTTTTGAGGCCGCGCCAGATAAAAGCTCATCTGCTGCAGAAGGGACAGCAGCTGGGCTGTGCTGTGGGTCCCAGGGACACCTCAAAGTGGAGTAAGGGAGGGAAAGGCTCAGGGCCGTGGCCGGGAGCCACAGTCACCTGCCCCTGCAGCTCCATCCTTACACCTGGGATCTGCTCCCAGCTGACACAGCCTGTGCCATGGAGAGGGAGGAAGGCAGGCAGTGGAACATGCTGAACCTGGTGGCTGTTTGAAGACTGTGGGTAAGAAGGAAACGTCAGGGGCGCTACAGGTACATTAGGGCTCCATGTGGTGTGGGTTTTGGAAAGAAGACCCATGGTGGAGGTGGTTTGGAGGCTGTGGGGAAAGGCAATTGGGGAATTTGTTTTTCTTTAGCACTCAGATTTGCCCTGTAGCCTTCCTCATGCTGCAGGTCATGGAGCAAAGTCTGAAAACCTTAGCTAGGAGGTGACTGACTTTGCTGGAGGTTTCTGTGCCAGGATCAGGTTTAGGCTCAGTACCTTTGCAGTTAGCCTGCCTGCTGAATGTTGTTTTTCTGCTGCCTCTGGAGAAGAAGATTTTGGTTTGCAAACATGCAGACAGTTCTCACCCAAAGGCAAGTACAGCCTGGGGCGGTAGGTGTGCACGCTTCCTGCCATAGCTCCATCAGTACACCTCCAGCTTCCTCTGCAACTCTTCTGACCAGAGCAGCCCCACGAGCTCTGGGCCAGCAGGTAGACAGCTGGGCGCTTCACAGTCCTTGGAAATCGGCTGCTTGAGTGTCTTAGAGGGCCTGAGCCTCAGACACCAGCTTCAGACATCCAGTTGTTTGCAGCAGTATGACCCATAGGAAGGGGAACAGAAAGCATCTTGCAAGGGAGTGTGTGTGTGGAGGGGAGTCAATGCCTTTCAGGCTGTGTGGCTGCTCCATAAAACAGCATCTTCATTTGAAGCATGAGCTGGGACCTGCAGATCGCATGGGATGACAAACAGCATAGGCCAGAGTCAGGGCTGGTGATATGCCTTGCTCCAGTGAGGTCGTTCTGAGGCTTGGGGTGGGTTGTGTTTGTGGTCAATGCCTAGGTTTTCCTAACTGCTAAATAGGGATACCAAATCTTGCCTTTTCTTGTATCTGTGAGGTGCTCTCAGTGAGCCTTGGTTTTGCAGCCCTTCCTAAAAATGGTGAGACATAAGATTTCCTTCTGCTCCAGGTGCTTTGCCTACATTGTGTGCTCTGCTTGACCTTTGTGCTCTGGAGGGCTTCAGAGTAGTATGGCTGTTCCCATGGTCCTACAGTCACAATTTGTCTTGTGATGTTGTGTTGGAACCATTTGTGGTCTTTGATCTATCCCCATTTTGCTGCTGCAGTGTGTTTGTTGTTTTCATATGTTTGAGTTAGGGGAAATAAAAGTAACTTTTATCACTTTTAGAGGAAGCTGTAGAACCTGGAAACAAGTTTTATGGAACAGAAAACAGTGTAGCCTAAGTCAGCACAAGTCATACTGCAAATAGGAACAGAGAAGTTCCCTGTTGGATCTCAGCAGTGGATTTAGGCTGACACAGGTCTGGAAGGCACTGGGAGAGATGGATAAATCATCTCTATCACATGAAGGGCTATGACTGCCTCCAAGGACAGGTGTGCGTGTCTGTGGATGCACTCACGAGCTCACAGACACGTGCTGGTCCATGTGGGGTAGATCTGTCCTCCTCTTCAGATGAGTGTCTGCTATTGAGTCACTTCCTGTCTGCAACTTCATGGTTTTATGTCCAGTTTCATCCTGTTTTTCTCCTCCTCCTCCTCATTCCATTCCTGTCTGCAGGCCACCACTGGATGTCTTACTAGTTTCTGCCTGGAGGAATTTACTAAACAACCAGCTCTTTGGTGACAGACAGCTCACTGCTGTCACCTTCAAGGTGCTGCTCTGTATTTGTCTTTGTCTTTGCCAGAAAAGAGAAGAGAGAAAGCCACTAAAAGATCACCCTTCTGCAAAAGCACAAACCTTCCTCAAGGCTGAGACCTCTTAGCTATTTGGCTTTTAAAACCTTGTGCCCAGGACAGTTGGTTCCCTGCTTTGGCTCCACAGCAGCAGTAGACAGAAAGCCAGAGCTGTTCCAGTGCTGCAAAGGACAGGTCTGCACTTTGGGCATTAAACAGCTGGGAGCAAGCAAAGATCCAGATGCACCATTTGCTGACACCAAGGCTAAATGGCGTGGACTTGAAGTAGAAGAGGATCCTGCTGGGAACAGGGATGATGCCCCTCTATGGATAAACAGTACAGACAAGCTTTGTCTGACATGTATCCAAAGTGATGGTGTGAGCCCAGAGATGGAAGTGGTCTTCATGTGGGATTTGTCCTGACCCTGGGGAGGAAGTTTGGAAGGATAAGGTCCGGGATGATCAAGGACTGGCATTGCCTTGAAAGTTGTTGAGTTGGTGAGAGGTATTCAGAGGCTGTCAGGTTTCCCAAGTCAGGCCCTAGCACAATTAGTAAAATTAGTTTTAAACTAGAGATCCAGACTGGAAGTGGCTTGAAGAGCACTACGCCAAGTCAAGCATATGGAGACATGGGGAACAAGTTGGCAGAGACATATCTCTGGGAAGAAACACTGAAGTGGGAGGGGAAAACCTCCAGGTGATCTGTTGCAGCCCAGAATTGTGGCTGCATTCAGCAAAACGTGGTGGCATGTTTGTGTGTTATTGCATGGAGACATCAGGAGTGGGGAGGAGAAGAGCCTGGGACAGGGCAGAAAACCCAGCAAAGCTTCAGATTTCAGATTGCTCCCACCTAGTGATGCCTGAGAGGAAGTGATGGGCTGTGCCAAGGAGATACGTGGCTTGTGCAAGTCTGGAAGGCTAAGATGGCTCAGGCTGCCTGTGAATAGGATAAATGGCTGAGCTGTGCTCTTGTAGAGCAGGATGGGGATTAACCACACCAGCAGGAGGAACCAGGAGAGGAGAGACTGGATCATGTCACCCTCAGACTATGTATAGGCTTTCAGACACTGGTTTGTATCAGCAGGGTTGTGGCAGAGCAGGGTAGCATCAGCACTGAAGTGCTGCCATTTCCTACCATCTTGCTTGAGGATGGTAGCCTGATCCTAGGCCAGCTCAGGACAGTGCTGTGGGAAAGCCAGCCTATGGGCTGGCAGCCGGGAGGCCTGCACTGTGCTGGGGCGTCTGATCATGCTGGTTCCCCTCCTTGCAGGGTTGGCAAATTCCCCTGGAGGGATTAACACTCTCTGCATGGCCAGGCTTATCCTGTGACAAGCCAGCCCCAACAGCTTCCAACATCCTCAGCCAGCCAGGGCCAGAACTTCTCCCAGATGGCTGCCAGGCACCAAGCAGAGCAAGAGAGTGAGGAGGAGGAGGAACAGCAGAAGAGGAAGGCCTCAGCAGCAGGGCAGAAAGAGCAGGAAGTTCAGAAGGGGCTTAGCTTCAAATGCCTTCGTTCTTTCCGACACAAGATCAGCGGGGACAACTGGAGGAGGCAACAGGATCCAGGCCTCGAAGCTGTCAGCAAGGTGAGCTCTGGAGGTGGTTCCTGGTAGGCTGATGGGTGCTCACACCCAGGTGTGTGTGCTGGATCAGAGCTGAGGTCTCTGCTGAGCAAGTCACTGCCTGTTCAAGGTCTGGTGCAGGGGGTGACAGAGAAGTGGCCCTGTTCCTGGTGCTTTGGGCACAAATTCCCTGTAGTCAGATAGATCCAGGTAAAGCTTGTGTCTTCTAGCTCTGATATAACTATAGCATGGTTGGTCCCACAGCGTCACCCATGCCAATTGCAGATGCATTTCTGCAGGTCTCATTCAGAAGCCTTGGTAGAACTGCAGACCATGGGGTTAACCCACCCCATGCTGCCCTACTGTATGAGATCACTAGGCCTGTATTGCCCTAGGAGAAATGGACATGGAGAAAGGAGTGACCTATAAGAATGTGAGCCAAGCTTCCCCACAGCCTGCTTTGTTTTCACACAGTTTTGTTTTCACACTCAGTTTTGCTGGATGCTTTGTTGAAGCCCTTCCTTTGCCCTGACCCAGAGTAAGGTCCGCTTCCAGCTGCACTGTGGGCTCTGAACCCTGCGGAACAGAGCTGGATCCCCTCAGGCTGTTAGGGACAGCTCACATCACTGCCCATGAGACTGAGCCCTTCTCCTCATGCAGGAGCCAGAGGAAAAGAAAATCGCTCTGGAGCTGCTGGAGACAGAGCAGGCTTACGTCAACCGCCTCCACCTTCTTGACCAGGTGAGCTGGGGAGCAGAAAAGCGCATGCAAGCCTGGGAAGTGATAGCCCTGCTGCAACCAGCCCCCACTAGCACAGCCTGGGCAGCCCACGCTGACAAACCAGGCACACACTTAGCAGTTGTCTTGTTCTCCTTGACAGGGCTGGGATACTGTGGCAGTGCCTGGGCTCAGTTCAGTGTGTGCACAGGCCAGGAACTGTTTCCTGGAGGTTATGGAGAGAATGAATCTGTGCAGATGTGAGCCTTGCTGGGTTGCTGGTCATCACAGCCAGAGAATCACAAAATCATAGAGTCATAGAATCACAGAATTGTTTGAGTTGGGAGGGACTTCAAAGACCACTAAATTCCAACTCACCTGCTGTGGGCGTGAACACCTTCCATTAGACCAGGTTGCTCAAAGCCCCATCCAACCTGGCCTTGAACACTACCAGGGATGGGGCATACACAGTTTCTCTGGGCAGCCTGTTCCAGTGCCTCACCACCCTCATAGTAAATAATTTCTTCCTAACGTCTAATCTAAATCTACCCTCTTTTACCTTAAATCCATTACTCCTTGTCCTATTCCTGTGCTCCCTGATAGAATCTCTCTCCAGCTTTCTTGTAGGTCCTCTTTAAGTACTATAAGGCCTCCCTGGATCCTTTCCTTCTCTAGGCTGAACTCAATGCCAACTCTCTCAGTCTATCCTCATAGCAGAAGTGCTCCAGCTTCTGATCATCGTTACAAGCCTCCTCTGGACAGGTCCATGTCTTTCTTCTAACAGGTCCATGTCTTTCTTCTGCTGGGGCCTCTAGAACTGAACGCACCACTGCAGATGATAGCATGGAGAGCAGAGCAGGGTGGGAGAAGCACCTCCCTTGACCTGCTGGCCGTACTTGTCATGCAGCTCAAGATACGATTGGCTTTTTGGGCTGCAAGCGCACATTTCTGGCTCATGTTCAGTTTTTCATCCACCAGTACCCTCAAGACCTTTTCCACAGGGCTGCTCTCTTTTCACTTCATCACCCATCCTGTATTTATGTTTGTGATTGCCTTGACCCAGGTGCAGGCCCTTGCACTTGGCCTTGTTGAACACGTTGAGGTTTTCCCAGGCCCACCTCTCAGTCCTGTCCAGGTCTCTCTGGATGGCATCCCTTCCCTCCAGTGTGTTGACCACACCATGCAGCTCAGTCTCCTCAGCAAACTTGCTGAGGGTGCACTCAATCCCATTGTCCATGTCACTGACAAAGATGTTAAACAGTGCTGGTCTCAATACCGACCCCCCTGTGGGACACCGCTCCTCACTGGTCTCCACCTGGACATTGAGCTGTTGTCTGCAACTCTAAGTGCAACCATCCAATCAGTTCCTTACCCACCGAGTGGTCCATCCATCAAATCCATGTCTCTCCAATTTAGAGAAAAGAATGTTGTGTAGTGCCATGTCAAGTGCTTTGCATGTGTCCAGGTAGATGATATCAGTTGCTCTTCCCTTATCCACCAATGCTTTAACTCTGTTGTAGAAAGCCACTAAATTTGTCTGGCACGATCTGCCTTTAGTGAAGCCATGTTGGCTGTGACAAATTGCCTCTCTGATCTCTGTGTGCCTTAGCATAGTTTCCAGGAGGGTCTGCTCCGTGGTCTTGCCAAGCACAGAGGTGAGACTGACTGGCCTGCCAGGTCTGTTCCCTGGGTCTTCCTTTTTTACCTTTTTAAAGACGGGGTTTAAGTTTGTCCTTTTCCATTCACTGAGAACTTCACCAGAATGCCACAGCTTCACCAGACTGCCACAGCTTCTCAAATACGAGGGGTAGTGGCTTAGCAACTTCATCCACCAATCCCATCAGGCCCTGTGGATGCATTTTGTCAGGTCCCTTGGGCTTGTGCACATTCAGGTTCCTTGGATGATCTCGAATGTGATCTTCTCCTACCTTTCTTTCAGGTGTTCTATACAGAGCTGATGAAAGAAGCCAAAAATGGGAAGACAGTCCCAGAGGATGTGGTAAAAATGATCTTCTCCAACATTTCTTCCATCTACCAGTTCCATGCCAAGTTCTTCCTGCCAGAGCTGCAGAAGCGCATGGAGAATTGGTGAGCTGTGGGAGGGGAGGGTTCAGGATGCTTGGGTTAATTTCCCAGAATAAAGGAGCAGTGGCGAATTTGGCCTCCCAATAGGACTAGAGAGTTCAAGCCTGTTTTGCTCCAGACGTCTTTGTGCCGGAGAGCACTTCCTTAAAACAGTCCAGCCCAGATTAAGCTATTTCTGAAAAGCGGAGTGACATCTCATGTGGCTTAGGGGTGTTCCCAGGAATGAATGCTAAGGCTGGCTGGCCATGTACCTGTTCTAGAGAGTGGGGAGTTGTATGAGGATGTAGCCATAAACCTCTGTCATGCATAAACTGCCCCCCTTTTTTTATCTCTTGCTGTCCATCTTCCCTATGGTCTGAGGAAGCTGTGGTTCCCTACTGCAGGAGCTCCCACCCAAGGATCGGGGACATGATCCAGAAGCTTGCACCATTCCTGAAAATGTACGGTGAATATGTGAAGAACTTCAACAAGGCTGTGGAGCTCATCACCATTTGGACAGAGAAATCACTGCCCTTCCAGGAGCTCATTGCTGACATCCAGGTGATAGGCCATGGCAGTGTGGGGGGACCACAGGAATGCTTCCCAAAATCTCCCTCTAGGGAGGAAGCAGAGGAGAGTAGGAACTACTGTGTTTACTGTTTCTTTCTCTGTGCATGGGTCAAAAGAGGAAGGTCTGCGCTAACCTAACACTGCAGCACCATATGCTGGAACCAGTGCAGAGGATCCCACGCTATGAACTCCTCTTAAAAGACTATATCCAAAAACTGCCGCCTGAGTCCCCAGATCGGAATGATGCAGAGAGTAAGAGCTCCTTGCTGTAGTGAGCAGTGGGGTGGGTTGGTGGGGGAATTGACAGCTCCTGACATTGTACATGGACATCGGGCTACCTGGGTCCTCTCAACAGCTGCTCTTGGATAAACCTCTGAGTATGACACTTTTCTGACCCCTTTAGGGTTTGTGAAAGTTGTTGGGAGAGGTGGGTGATGGTTCAGGACAAGGTGCCCTGCTGCAGAGCATTTCCCTGCAGGGAGATCTGCCACGACCAGGGGAGGTATCACAACCGTGTGGATAACAGCAGTTCCCAGTCCAGCTGGGATGAAGGATAAATTAGCACCCTGTGTCTCCCCACGACTGCCTGTGCTGCATAATCTAGCTGGACCCAGGCACCTGTGTGGTGCTCAGGGCCATTCAGATGGTATCCAAGGTAGGACAGCAGCCACTGCATGTGCGGTTGCTGGTGAGGACAGATGCAGGAGTTTTCTCCTACCTCTCCACAGCAGGAGCTTAACCCTTCTTCCTTTCTCTTTTCCTTGCAGAGGCCCTGGAGATGATTTTCATGGTGGCCAAGCATTCAAATACAGCTATTGCTGAGATGGTGAGTACCTGTCACAGCTGGCAATGCTTTGCAAGTCATGGCATGGTGATTTGCTGGCACTCTGCCAGATTTTCTTATGGCCTCTTTGCTGTGCAACTCAGAATAGAGCAAAACCCTGCCCAGAATGGGGCAGGGTTCAGCCGGGGAGGTTAGACTTTGCTTTTGATGTCTGACCCTCATCTCCCTGAGCCTGGGGAAATAATGCCTGTAGCATCAGCCATGTTGTGACTGGCTGTTTCCAGGCTGGAAGCTGCTCGTGAAGGTCAGTCTGGGGTGAGTGACATGTGCCATCTCCCCCAGTACTCAGTAGCTGGGCTGGGGCTGGAGGGGACGCAGGTGTTGGCTGTTCAGCTCCCTCCCAGACAGGTTCCCCTGCCTCCCCCAGGAGCGGCTGCAGAACCTCTGGGAGGTCTACCAGAGACTGGGCCTTGAGGATGACATTGTGGATCCCTCCAATGAGCTGATCAAGGAGGGGCCAGTCCAAAAAATCTCAACCCGCAACAACAGCACATCGGAGAAGTACCTGTTTCTGGTGGGAGCCAGGATGCCAGTGGGAAGGGGCAGGGAGCAGGTGGGGTAGGGATGGCGAGAGGGGCAGACAGCTTGGCCAGGGGTGGTGGTGGCTCATCTCTGTATAGAAAGGATTATTTCACATCTGGGGGGTTTGAACACCCTGGTTCAGGGCTCCATGTGTTTGGGAACCTCTGATTCCCTGGGGGACGCAAGAATCCTGTAGTGTTTTCCCTTTGTAGGGCGGGAGAGGGCTGGGGCAGAAGTAGGCACCTTCTAGTCCAAATCCTTCCCAGGGATTGGCTCAGCTCCTAGGGTCTGAGGGACCCTTGATCCTAGTGAACCCCTCAGCCCTGAGCAGATAGGTTGCTGGGCACAGACCCACACTCTTCTTCTCCTGCACAGTTCAACAACATGCTGCTGTACTGCGTGCCTAAGGTCATTCAGGTGGGCGCTGAGTTCCAGGTCCGCCTCCGCATTGACATGGATGGCATGAAGGTCAGACAAGCCCTTTGTCTTTTTGCTTTCCCCAAGGCCTTGGTTAGCAGTTTCAGAGGCTTCCTCCAAATGCAGCCCTCTCTGGGGTGTAGTGTGGCTGCTACCTTGTACTTCCTGGGAAGGGAGGAAGAATTTGGAGCCAGGGTTGATGTTGTGGGTGAGGGGTACTGGTTGCAACCTGATCCTGTGAGATTGCACTGCAATGTCATGCACGGATTTGAGGGGCTGAAGGGCTTCTGCCTGAGGGAACTCCCTGTTACTCACTTCACAGATGGAGGTCCCTTTGAGCTGGATGTTTGTTCAGCTGCTTCCCATGTTCTCTTTGGTGTCTCTCAGGTGCAGGAGCTGAATGATATGCAATTCCCTCACACCTTCCTAGTCTCGGGAAAGCAACGGACACTGGAGCTGCAGGCCAGGTAAGGAAAAGTGTGATGGCCCCATTTCTCCTCAGGGAGGAGGGATGCCAGCTCATCCATCTCGCTTTTTGCACTTAGGTCTGGGGAGGAAATGAATGCCTGGATCAAGGTACGGCTGAGTGCTGTGAGAAGTGGCACATCCCACACCAGCTGGATGCCTGGGTCCCCAGGGGTGCTTATCCCCTACCTGTCAGTGTTTGGGTATCCCCCCTATCTGTCCTTCCAGCCCTGCCTTCCCTTTTAGGCTTTCCAGGATGCCATTGACAGGAAGGAGAAGAGGAGTGAGAGCTTTAAGATGGTTGTGCGTGGGCTGGAGACAGGAAACCCCACACTCAAGGTAACCCTTCTGTCCTTCCCATGTTCTGTCTGCCTCCAGCACCCCCATACGCTGAAGCTCAGGGAGATCCCACTTTGCTGTGCCTCAATTTCCTAAGCTAAACCCTACAGAACTAGTGGGGGCAGACTGGGGAGGGACAAGTAAGTGCAGAGGGCCTGAGGAGGCTGAGAGGAGTGTGAGCAGGACCACCCTGACCATGACTAGCTAGCCCCAGCAATGCCATTTCCCACCCTCAGACAGAAGAGCTGGGCTGCCGAGCCCCACAGTGGGTGCGGGACAACTTGGTGACCATGTGCATGCGCTGCAAGGAGCCCTTCAATGCCATCATGCGCCGGAGACACCACTGTAGAGCTTGTGGATATGTGAGTTACCCTCTCCCCCAACTCCTCCCTTCCCTTCTGGCCTGAGCAGTTGGGCCAGGAATGCAGCCTTTGTACACTCTGCACCCCTTTACCTGGGTTTGGGGCTGTTTCCTGTCCCTCAGCTCCTCATGGAGTTATAGGGATGCCCCAGTTTTACCCTAGCCCCATCAGTGTCCATGCCTGATGGTTGTAGGTGGTGTGTGCTCGCTGCTCAGAACACAAGGTGAAGCTTCAGTATGATGGGAACCGCCTAAACCGTGTATGTCAGGAATGCTATGTCTTCCTGATGGGCCATGTAGTGCTGGAGGACCAGGAGTGGAAGCACAAAGGCATCCTGGAGGTCAGTTGTACCCCTCTCTGCCCATCCTCCCTGTGCCCTGCTCCTCCAACCTCTGCTGCCATTCCCAGCCCTTTCTGCTTCCACTAACACTGAGTGTTTGGCTGTTTTTTTTTTATTATTATTATTTTATTATTTTATTTTATTTTATTTTTTGGCAGAAGGGAGCTGCAGAAATATCAGGCAGGAGTCTTCTGTGCAGTTCCCTGCAGCTGCTGGACAAGAACGGCAAGGGAGGCATGAGAGGCTGGTTTGTTATCCCATGGGATGATCCCCTTGTGCTGTACATTTATGCAGCCCCCCAGGTAAGGCTGGGCTCAGCTCCATCTGCAAGGGGGCAGCCCAGTGCTTAGATTGCCTGCCTTTCATTGCTGTGTTCTCTCTTAGCAGGATGTCCGAGCCCACACCTCCATTCCACTGCTGGGATACCAGGTAAGGGACCTGCCACAGGGCAAAGCCCAACACCTCTTCCAGCTGGCACAGTCCCAGCAGGTCTATACCTTCCTGGCCGACACAGAGGAGCTGAAACAGCGCTGGATGAGGATCATGGCACGCTGTGCTGCAGGGATCATACACCCAGAGGAGAGTGAGGATGTGGACTCATGCAGTGCAGCAGAGTGAAGCCAGGCCCAACTCCTGGGCTGCCTGGTGGGTCACACCTACCCATCAACACCTCCTGTTCATAGCCAGACTTAGGCAGATCCCCCACCTCTCTGTACTTTAATTTTTCACTGCAAAAAGGGCAAGGTGGGGGTATGTTTGTCACCATATGGACAAGCCAACTCCCCCTCCCCTCCCCTCCCCTCCCCTCCCCTCCCTGAAGATGGAGGTACCTAGGATGTGAGGTGGGGGGAAAGCCAGGGCATTCGGGAGAGCCCACAGCCTGCCTGGCATCGGTCTGCTGCGCTGTGCTGCCGCCTGAGGGCAGCACAGCTTTCACACCTCAGCTTTCCTCCAAGCCTGGTGGTAGATGCCATATGGCAGACATAGCCTGCTGCCATAAATCCTTCTTCTTACCCCAGTGCAGTCTAAGGAGCCTTTATGGAGGGTGTATTTTCTGGAGTGTCCTGCAGGATTGTCAACAGAGACTGTTCCCTGGCATCATCTTACCCATAACCAGGCCCAGTCTTGCACCCTGCTGAGACCAAGCTGGTAGCTTGCCCTCACCCAGCTCGGGGACCTTAGTCCAGGATTTAGGATGCTGCTTTCCCAGCCTGTCAGCACTCCTGGCCTCACAGTGCTGCAGTCCCATGGTGTGCGGGTACCCTGTAAAAATGGACACCCCCATCTGTGTCCCTGTGCTGGCCTGTACTCTGCCCATCCCAGACTTTCCCAGGACCTCATTCTGCTCACAAATGCTTTTTGTAATACACCATAAATGTTTGTTCATTGTCTTTTGTATTATAAAAAACAAGGAGTTCTGTTTGAGGAGCAGAAGTTGCGAAAGCTCCCTGCTGAAGTAAGGAGCTGTATAATACTTGGCTAGACACTATGAAAATTCTTTTGCTTAATGTAACAAAAAAGAGAACCCCTTCCCCTTCTCTCCTTCTGCATCTCAGTTGCCTCTTTTGTTCAAAGACACTGCTGCAAAGCTCATGTAACCATCTCCTGATAAGTTACTAAACTAGTGTATCAACATCCTGCATTCCTGTCTCACGCTGGGCCAACATGACCAAATAAAAAAAGAAGTTGAACCACAACGCCAAGGAAGACTATGGCCTTCATCTTCACGACCACCAGAGGGACAGAGATGACCGCCTAGCAACAGTGTGCGCAGTCGCAGAATATACCAGGATGTGCTGCATAATCCCGGAATTAGCAAGATATAAAAAGGGACCCTGGTGGGGGTGAGGTGTGTGCCGTTGGCGGAGCCGAGACTCCCCGGCCGCCCAGCGCTGTTTTGCTTGCTGTTGGCTTACTCAATAAATTCCTTTCTATTATTAATACAATGCTCTCTGAAAAATTAAGTAAGGGGGCAACTTATAACAAATTCGGTGCTATGTCTCGGATGAAGGCAATTTGATTGAAAGACCTTCGGAGGGGGCGCCCCGCTGATTTCAGCAGCCTTCGCTAGGACTACTTTGATTCAAATCCTTCACCGACGAACCCTAAATTCAGCAGCAAGCAAATAAAGCCGGCAATCCCAAGTAATCTTTGTGCACGAAGACCGAACGAAGACTCATGGGATGAGTAAGTATAGGCCAGTGTGCCATTTGGTTGGGGTTGGCATCCTGGAGCGTGTCGTTGTGAGACGTCCAGCAGGACGAAGCGAGTGTCGATCCCTCAGTAGTACGGTTCCCACATCCTGCAAGGGACTGGGCCATGAAAATGGGGAAGCGATTCGTGCGTGCGTGTGTGAAGGTGCTCTGGAAGATGGGACAGAAGAAGAGTAAGCCTTCTGGTCCCATGGGTGGGGTAACGTCTGATGTTAGGTTACCCCGGGATTAGTGATTAAAAACTGGGAGGATTCCCCTTCTAGGCGGGGAAAAAATAAAGTAAAAATAATACATTATAGTGTTGAAGTTTGGGGCAGTAAACAGATTCGAGGAGACCACCTTTACTGGCCTGTATTTGGGTCTTTTGAAGATAGGGTTTGTCAGGCCTAAGTATTTATGTAAACTCAAAGGAACCTTTTAGTTTGGAAGAAAGTGAATATGCACATTTGTGGATCAGCTCAGAAACTCGAGCCAATTTATACCCTCTAAAAGAAAAAGGAGGGGATGGGAGGCGCAAGAAAAACCGAGAATTAGAGATCCCAGCCGCACTGCTTCCCTATATTCCACCACGTCCACCTGCAGCCCCTCCGACTCCTGGGCTTCCTAATCCACAACCCCAGGGAGATGCTGATAGCGACTCTGACTCTAGCGCTCAGGGACCAGTGACTAGGAATATGTGGCCATCCCCATTAATTCCAGGGATGTCCGAGATTTTAAGAAAGAGACAGGAGGAGGGTAAGCGAGCTTTAATGGTAACTGGCATAATGTTTGCAGCTGCTGAGGAATAATTTTAACTGGAATAATAACTGTACATTGTATATTGTATATATAGAAGCCCGGGCATTTTTGTTAAAGTGTTCTTTTATACATATGTTAATATGTAAATATGTAAATATAAGAACTGCCATTGAGGTGTATGTCTAAGGGAACAAAATTTGCCCAGGCATATTATTGGCTCATCAGGTTTAAATATCCTCAGTGTAATTGCCTACAGGCAGTTAATTTACAGTGGTCTGATTTTACTTGTGTATCTATATATTGTGGATTTTGGAGGGATTGGGATGGACTAGTAAAGAGCTCCTAGGAAAACGGTGGAATATTAACCACTGTTGATTACAATAGGAAAAGGTCAAAGCAAAGAAATCCCCTGGAAAAGCCCCCTAGGATGTATACTAACACATTGGAGGGATATAGTGGGGTGAGAGGGTACAGAGAGTAAAAGAACTCTTATCAAATATTGTACTCAGTGGTGGCCACTTTATAAACTAGAGGATGGAGAGGAGTGGCCCCTAAATGGAACTATTAATTATAACACCATATTACAGTCAATGTTGTTTTTGTGGAGAGAAGGAAAACAGGATGAAATGTTATATATTGATGTTGTTTCAGCATCTTGGAGGGAAAAGGTACGGAATTAAGTTGGCCCCTGACTGAGCCTTTGATGTTGGCATTAGAAAAGTAAAAGCTAGAGAAAGATAAAGGAAGTGTTAAAAGGGTTGTTGAAAGTGTTAAAGGTATTCGAAGTTGAATGAGCAGGGAAAGAGGATGTAGGAATGTTAATAGCTCTGCCTCAGCCCTAAAATCAGGGGTGTTAGCCCTCTGGGGCAAAGGGTCTGCGAGAGAGTTGTTATGGAAACAGAAAAGCAGTTAACTCTTAAAACAACCTGAGTTCATGTGCGAGCTCAGATTGCCGATGGGACCGCTCAGGGAACTGCGGACAATTGCATTCCCCTGACCGACCCCACTGAGACCCTAATCATCCCGAAATTTATGATTGGTTAAGTAAATACTAAAATCTGATTGAATTGGGAATTGAGAATATTATTCCTAGATACGGAATTATAGAAACAATTGACTCTGACTGAGGCCCTCATTTTGTCTCCAAAGTGTCTCAAGAGACTATGAAAGCTCTAGGAACAAGTTGGGAATACCACACTCCGTGGCACCCCCAAAGTGCTGGAAAGGTAGAGCGAATGAATGGTGAAATTAAGAAACAACTAACAAAACTTATGCTGGAAACTAAGGCTTCTTGGGTAAAATGTTTACCTCTTGCACTGTTAAGCACATGGACACAGCCCAGAACTGATGTAGGAATTTCTCCTTTTGAAATGCTATATGGTATGCCCTATGACTTGGAATTGCCACTTGATCACCCTCAATTCTAATTAAGACTTGGAAAGAGATTTCTTTAACACCACGATGGGGAAGGCCCCTATGTTGTTTTGCTTACCACAGAAACGGCTATTCGAACTGTGGAGAAAGGATGGACGCATGCCAGCCGTATGAAAGGACCAATCCGGGAAAGTAAATGGGAGGCAGCTCCAGGCCCTGACGACTTGAAGCTGACACTAAGACTGACTCGATAAGTATTGTATATTATCTCTGTATCGTGGGAAGGGGAGGAGGCCCTGTTTCAAAGGCTCCCTAGTAGGTTCCCCTGAAGAACACTGCTGCTGCCAAGAAGAACTGATACCTTGTAGTTCGCTGCAACTGAACTGACAAGCAAAGCAGAGAAGTGAAAACGGTGGGGGACTGAGGGGCCGACAATTTAAAAACACCCTGGAGCAATGGGCTCCGACCACCTCCTACGATACATGGGAGTCAGTATCATCGTTTTGGTCGGCTATGGGTCTGCGTATCCCCACCAGCCTTTTAAATGGAGCTTGATCAGATGGAAGGATCAATTCGTCATCCAGCAAACGACGACAGCGGGTGCTCCCAGTTTCCGCATCACATTATGTGACCTGGTGTCAGTGCAGCCATGCTTTAACCGATCAGGATTTTTTCTGCCCAAGTTCTAACCCAGGAAAGGTGTACTGTAATTACCTGAATGCATATTATTGTGCATACCGGGGGTGTGAAACCATTGCTATGGACTGGACACTTGGGGCTGGTCGGGATATATTCTTACAAGTGGGATATGGGCTGTAAGGTTGTAACTGACAAGCGAATCCCCATTACGGGTGGCGAGGGCATGGTATAGAGTATACAGGAACCTTCCACGGAAATGAAGAAATTTGCAAGGTTCTCTCTCTATATATAACAAATTCGGATGATACTAGCTGGGTACTAGGAAAATGTGGGGTGTCAGATTTTACGAACATGGAACAGATAGGGGAGGACTCATACTAATAAAAAAGGAGGATGCTGATAGGCCCCAGGCAGTAGAACCAAATGAGGTATTTTCAGAAAATGTCCAGGGAATCCAGCCTGCGGAAAATACTACAGTGCCAATCCTCGGCAGCCCTACGAGCTCAGGTAAAGCCGAGAATGATAACATAGCTGAGAATAACATATGGGGGGGGGTCATGAATGCCAGCTACCAATTATTAAACAAAGCAAATCCAAATGTAACAAAACACTGTTGATTATGCTTTAGTATAAGGCCTTCATATTATGATGCTATCGGGGATCCTGGGGAGCCCACCTGCACAAACGAGAACAACCCTCTACATTGCAGTAGGGGAAAAGGCATAAGGGTAACACTAACACAAGTCACTGGATGTGGTAGGTGTGTGGGCATGGTTCCTAGTGGGAAGTGTCACCTATGTAATATCATGGAGAATGGAAAATAATCAGCCGAGTGGTTAATCCCAGCCAACAACGCTAGGTGGGTTTGTTCATCAGTGGGCATAACTCCTTGTCTATCACTAAAACTCTTTAATGCGTCTCGTGATTTTTGTATACAGGTGATAATTATACCAAGGATTCTATACCACCCTGAGGATTATATGTACACCCAGCACACAGTGGCAAGTCTTCTGGAAAGACGGGAACTGTTCACGGCTCTAACTTTGGCCACCCTAATAATCCTGGGAGGAGCTGGAGTGGGGACCGGGGTAGCCTCATTGGTTAAACAAAATCAAGAATTTACTTCCTTACACATTGCTGTGGACGAGGACCTGACCCAAATTGAACAATCCATCTCGGCCCTGGAAAATCTATCAGGTTGCTTTCAGAGGTAGTGTTACAAAATCGTACGAGATTAGATTTGGTATTTTTTACAACAGGGTGGGCTGTGTGCAGCCCTGAAAAAGGAATGCTGTGTGTATGCTGATCACACTGGAGTGGTAAGAGATACAATGGCAAGACTCAGGGAAGGGTTGGAAAAAAAAAGGAAACGGGAGAATGAAGCCCGACAGAGCTGGTACGAATCTTGGTTTAATTATTCACCTTGGCTTACTACTTTATTATCAACAATAACAGGACCTTTGTTGTTATTAATAATAGCACTAACTTTTGGACCATGTATTTTTAATAAATTGATTGCGATTGTAAAGGGACGTTTAGAAGCGGCACATTTAATGCTCATACATGCCAAATACGAGCCAATAAGTACCAATGAAGGAATCGAGGAAACATTAGTTCTTAGTAGCCAGGCATTGCAGAGATTCAATGAACAAAATGAGTAACTAAAAGAAAAAGGAAGGATTGTAATACACAATAAATGTTTGTTCATTGTCTTTTGTATTATAAAAACAAGGAGTTCCGTTTGAGGAGCAGGAGTTGTGAAAGCTCCCTGCTGAAGTAAGGAGCTGTATAATACTTGGTTAGACACTATGAAAATTCTTTTGCTTAATGTAACAAAAAAGAGAACCCCCTCCCCTTCTCTCCTTCTGCATCTCAGTTGCCTCTTTTGTTCAAAGACACTGCTGCAAAGCTCATGTAACCACCTCCTGATAAATTACTAAACTAGTGTATCAACATCCTGCCTTCCTGTCTCACGCTGGGCCAACATGACCAAATAAAAAAAGAAGTTGAACCACAACGCCAAGGAAGACTATGGCCTTCATCTTCACGACCACCAGAGGGACAGAGACGACCCCCTAGCAACAGTGTGCGCAGTTGCAGAATATACCAGGATGTGCTGCGTAATCCCGGAATTAGCAAGATATAAAAAGGGACCCTGGTGGGGGTGAGGTGCATGCTGTTGGCGGAGCCTAGACTCCCCGGACGCCCAGCGCTGTTTTGCTTGCTGTTGCTTACTCGATAAATTCCTATTATTAATGCAATGATCTCTGAAAATTAATTAAGGGGGCAACTTATAACAGCTCCACCGAGGAACGAATAACAGTCTGTCTGCTTCTGGAAGAACAGCACTGATGTATCAGCAGACTCATATGCAAGCTGATCCAAACTGGTTGCACCTTGGGTGTACCTTGTCTGTTAGCTATCTCTGACATTGTGCCACCTCAATAATATCAGTGGATGTACCCAGCACCGCCTTGGGGCTACATAGAACGTGGAAATTTCTAGTATGTTAATGTTACTCTGTTAACAAAACTGACGTACTAGCCGCTTGCTGTTTCTATTTTTTTATTTTTTTTTTTCTGTTCAATAGTCTCCTCAGAAGTTGTTGTGGACATGTTGTGTATCTTTTCTGTTGTTCCAGGATTCATTTGTCAGGAAAGACGACCATGAAATCTGGTGGCTGTGGACAACCATCTACCAGATGGTTGTTGCAGATGCTTTTGGTCACCTTCATTCGTCTTCTTAGATCACCTTTTCCTATATCCTGAGTTGAATTTTTGTGCAGTGCTATGTTTGCAGTGGTAACGTTGTGGCCGAGGTGTTTTTGATTAAAAATGATCTTATCTGTAATAGTGAATTCACCATGTGTGGCTTTGTGGAATGACTCCCATGATCAGAACATTTTTCTTCTTTGTCACAGATATGAGAAAAGCTCTTTGCAGAGAGATGGAGAAGGAATTAATTATACCTCTGCCTCATCCTGTGAGACCAGAAGACATGGAGTAAATGGAAATTGCGATTCTCAGGAGACATACTAAGAGTCTTGGGTTCCTTTTCTGCCTTCCCCCTAAGGCCTTGGGTAGATTGGGTTCACCCTGGGAAGGGCATGTTGCTCAGGGCAGTTATTTCCTACCTGAGACAGCGTGGGGTGTGTATTTCTGCTGTTTTCACTTGCAGTTTTCAGTGCGGTTCGCACTGCTTCCGTTATTGAGAAAATGGTTTGATGTGTCTGCCGTTTCTCAGGATTTTCTGCCACTGCCTGCTGGCAGAAAAAATAAGTAATGCGGGTGGAACCATGCAGGACTTCCCCAAGGTAAACCTCCCACGGATGGGGACCCCTAAACTCGTGCGCCGAGCATTCAAGACAAATGTCCGTGGCACAAAGATCAAGGACAACTTCTTAGAGGTAAGCAGCTTTCCCTTTGTTTCCCCATCCTCTCAGGAGCCGTCTTTACTATGGTTGTACACACTTCAGGCTCACAACACTCGTTTTCTCCTCTACTTAGTATTCCTAGTCCCTGCCTGGTGGTGGGTCAAAGTCTACGGGTTGGTGTGTTTCCAAGTTGAAAGAGATAAGTACATCTATTTAAGGTGACATTTAGTAGGATCATTAAAGTAAATTAATCTATGTAGTAGTAGGTGCCTTTATTGCATGCAGCTCTTCTTCAGGTGAGTAATTCTTATAGCATAAGTAATTCTTTTCCCGTGTTTCATTCATGATGTTTGTAGCGTGCTTCTTTATGTGTGTGTTTGGCCTGGAGCTGTCCTACCTGGCAATTAGTGATGGTAGCTAAAGTGGTGTTCCATCAGTGCAATAATACATTGTGCTGACTGTTTTGGAAAAGACATCTGGTCTGTCTGTGGGCGAATACTCAAGCTCTGGGCGAGTGCTCAAGGGCAGCTGGCACAGAGTCTTTTTGCTTTTTTCCAGCAGTAGGTAAACATTAGGAAGAACCGGTCAAAGGAAACAGTGCTTTCTGGAACCTTCAAGTTCTTGTTCGGCAACTTAGTGACTGGTTTGATCTACTTCACAGATGTAGAGGCAAGTGGACTGCTCTTTTGAAACAATAAAATTAAAAACATAAAGTTTGTCAAACATGGCAGTGCATGTTTGCAGTCTGTTTATTGCTTTTGCCAGTGGTAGATAACATTTATAAGGAATCGGTCAAAGGAAAGAGCGCCTTCTGGAACTGTGAAGCTCTGTGTTGGCAACTCAGTGACTGGCTGGACCTACTGTCCATCTTCAGAGGGAAGTGGAATGCTGTTTTGAAATTAAAAAATACTAATAAAAAAAATAAAAATATGGTGCTGCTCTATGGTGCCTGGAGGACTGCCACTCTGCATGGCAGTTAAAAAGAATGTGGTTTGGAGATGGAGAGCGGCAGAGGTAAAGCAGCTGGGAAGAGAGATATAAGTATTGCAGTAGGTAGGCTGTGGTTATGAGGTGCCTCAGGATGTGCTTTTTTTCTTGTTTCCACCCTTCCCTCGTGCAGCCTTGGAGAGGTGAAGTCCCCATGTTGTAGAGTGGTGCAAATAGGTGAGAGGGTTGTCAGCCCAGTCAGTTTCCTTCACCAATGCTAAGGCAAGTCTTTGAAGAGAAACAGCCTGGTTGCTTGTGCTGCACCCTGTTGAACTAAGCCAGACCAAAAACAGGGGTGCTGTTCCTCCTGCTCTCTTTACCTCTTCTCATCTTGCAAAGGAATGGTCCAGCAATTCGGGTCAACAGGGGATAAGAGAACAAAGGGGTTTCAGAATAACTGCTAACTGTTATGACTATTGCATGGGGCACTATGCAAGTCTCTGACATCCAGCCAAGATGGAAAAAGGAGAAGGACAAGGGAAAAGCCTGGGAGGAAGGCTATGAGCCTTCAGTACGAGAGACCCCCAGAGGGACCACCAGAGACTGATAAAGCATGCATCAGTGGGCGGGTTCGGATTCCAGGAATTAATTATAATAACCCTGCCTTTTCTAGAAGTAGTAACGAATATGTATTAGCCTAGGAGCATAAAAACCAGCCGCCTGATGTAACTTGTGTGCGTCTTGGTGGAGCAGAGACTCCCAGCGCACCCAGTGCTGTTTGCTTACCTCTATTCATTTAATAAATTGTAAACTTTGATTGTAATCCTATTTGGGACTTAGTCATTTATTACAACAGACAACCTTGTAAAATGCAGACAACCAGAATCCTTACCGCCATTAGGTGGAAATCACAGTGTAAGAAATATTACCACCTCAAAGAATAAAAGCCTCAAAAGAAATGTGACTTGTAACAGGCCAGCAGCTGTGTATTTTCTGTGAAGCACCAGATAGAGCATGAACCTGGATTGCACAGTGGGAAACAGGAGGGTCCTGGCCCTTGGGAGGAAAAAAAAAGTATATAAACTGTATGGAATTAGTAGGCACCCTCCTGCTTGCGGGACCCCCACCATTGTAATCTCAAATGAAAATGCTACTGTACTGAGATCCTCTCCTGAGCCTATATTATTTTCCAAAGATTGATTCACAGTTTTAAGGTTTAGGGGATAGGGCACTAGGGTTGGGTTTCAGGGTAAGCGTTCTCAGGGTTTATGTTTAGGATTTTAAGGTTTTTAGGGTTGGAGTTTTAACAGTTAGAATTTTAGGAATTTGGGGGTTAGGGCTTTAAGGGTTTCAGGGTTAGCGTGTTAGGGTTTTAGAGTTTTTCGTGTTGTAGTGTTGATATGTTTTTTAGGGTTAGGGTCTTAGGGTTTTATTTTTGGTCAGTTACTTAGGGTTAGGGTTTTAAGATCTTTTTTTTTTTTTTTTTTTTTTTTTTTTTTTTTTCAGGGTAGGTTCTCCAGGATTAGGTTTTTGAGTGTCCTAATTTTTTTTTGGTTAGGGTTTTGAGTGTCTTAATGTTTTGGGTTGGGTTTGGGTTTTGAGTGTCCTAATGTTTTGGGTTAGGGTTTGGAGCGTCCTTATTTTTTGGGTTTGGGTTTTGAGCGTCCTATTTTTTTTTTGGATTTGGGATTTGAGCGTCTTAATTTTGTGGGTTTGGGATTTGAGCGTCTTAATTTATTGGTTTAGGGGTTTTAGGCATAGGTCTTCAGGGGTTTAGTGTGGTAAATAGTTTGGGTTAGGTCTGTAGGGGTTTCGATGATTTTTAGGGTTAGGGCTTGAAGCTTTTTTGTGTAAGGGCGGTAACGGCTAGGGTTCTCTGATTGGCCATGCCAGCTCTCCAGGGAATGCTAGTAGGTGTAGTTTTCCGGCACCAGGCTTCCAGGAGGTCATGCTGGGTGCCCAGAGCATACCGGGAAATAAAGTTCTGGGACTCCGGACTTCCGGGAGGCCATGTTGGGTGCCCAGAGCACGCCGGGAGATGTAGTTCTGGGACTCCGGACTTCCGGGAGGCCATGTTGAGTGCCCAGAGCATGCCGGGAGATGTAGTTCTGGGACTCCGGACTTCCGGGAGGCCATGTTGAGTGCCCAGAGCATACCGGGAAATGAAGTTCTCGGGTTCAGGACTTCCGGGAGGCCATGTTTGGTGCCCAGAGCATACTGGGAAATGTAGTTCTCAGGAACGAGGGTTGTGGTTAGGGGCTGGGGCTGGGGCTAGGGTTAGGCCTAGTGAATGCTGGTTCTCTGTGTTTGCAGATGATGGTGAGCCCGTTTAAACTAACTCCAGTTGAAGAAGTTTCAGTTACTTGCTTGGTAATATTGTCAGTTCAACATTAAAAGCTGCAGCAAAAGGGGATTTTTGCTTCTAGAAACACCCCAGGTCTCTTGTCTGCTCTCTGCATGCTTTTGAGATAAAGCAGATTTTAAAAAAGAAACAAACAAAAAAAGAAAATCAAATAAAACATCACAGCTGCTGTTGTGCCTGCTTTCTTCCTACTTTCTTTTGATTTGCCCCTCCCCTTTACCACGTGATTTGGTTTGGGTGCTGGGTGGGGCCAAATGGTATATGAGCCGCAGGCATGCCGTCAGAGAGCTCCTTCTGCCTGGGCTGATCTTCGGGGTAAGTGCTTTGTGTTTCCTTCAATCAGTTGCAGGGTTCTCTAGACAGGCTGGAGTCGATGGATTTCTGGATTTCTAAGTGCTTGGAATTCACTTAATAGAGGGATATTTAGTAGAGGTTGCTGGCTCACTGTTTTTTGTGATGGTGGGATACTCTTCTGTTTTTGAGCTATATTTTAATCTCTAAATGTGTAAAACCACTGGTGTAACTCTCCAGAGGACTAAAACCAGCTTGATTGCATGGTACACATGGCTTGATAGCGTAGATGCAGCATTACCAAGAAACTGAGCAGTGTTGTATCAGAGTCACCTTTTTCATCTGCAAAGGGTAAGTCTGTGATTACCCCTGCGGGGCTGCTGTGCGTGCATGTCTTTTTGGCATTTGTGGAGCTCAGTTGTTTTTTTGTGTGTGTATGTTCTAAGTTTTTGTTTTTTTTTGAGGGGCAAATAGTGTGTGTGCTGAGTGTGGTTGGCAGGAGGAGGTGGGGAGCTGCTCAGGACTGGTAGGTTTGGTTTCTAGGAATATGCAGCATCCTTCTTGCGCGATGCAACTGATTGTTGGGCGGGAACATTCCAGCTTGTGTGTCTTAAGCAATTGAGCTCGTGTAGTGTGTGTTGTGTGGCCCGGGCAGAGTTTGCTGTGGCGCTGTGAACGAGGAATCTCAGTTAGAACTGGTGAGCAGCTGAAGTACCAGAGCTGGGAAGAAAGAGGTATTGCAGCAGGTACGCTGTGGCTATGAGGTGCCTCAGAGTGTGCTTTTCTCTTTTCTTTGCAAGTGCTTAGCGCAGTAGTGGAGAGGGAAGGGAAATCCTCATGTCACAAAGCACTTGCAGGAAGGTTAGTGTTGTCAGCCTGGTCATCCCTTATCTGAAGCGAAGGGAAGATTGTTTGGTGTTTGATTGTTTTGGCATATAATCTGTTCTGCTCCTAGATTTTTCTTTCTACATAAAAAAATGTTTGAGCTATTTCCAGTTAAGAAAGTTCCAGTTACTTGCTGGGTCGTATTGTCCTTTCAATATTCAAAGCTGCAGCAATAGCATGGGGATTGTTGCTTCTAGAAACACCCCAGTTCTCTTGTCTGCATGCTAAAACAGATTTCAAAAAAAAAAAAAAAAAACCAAGAAACACACACACAAACAACAACAACGAAAAACCACCATTGGGTGATTTGTTGTGAATGCAATGATCATTTAATCCCTTTGTTTTCCCAGGTGATGTGGATGATACTGGCTGCACTGTTGGAGCTTGGATTTGGAGAGGAACAGGTGAGCACAATGGTATGTTGCATCAGTACTAGTCAGCATTGTGGAGCAGGTGGGCACTGGGGCTGGTGTCCTAGTGAATGCTGGTACTCTGTTTTTGCAGCTGATGATGACCCTGGCAATTAACTAAGATGTGATGACAGCTGATGTGGTAGGCCATGGGTGTACTAATACATTGTCCGGACTGTTTTGGCAAAGATATCCGGTCTGCCTCTGGGCATGTACTGAAGGGCAGCTGGCACAGTCATCTCTGTGGTGTTTGGCAGATGTGGATGGGGGAGAGTTGAGCTGCTTGCGAGCAGCTGCTCGCATAGTGCTTGAATAGTGCTGGAGGAGAGGTTTGTTGTTGAATCGTCAAAGCTTTCAGATGTGGACTGTTTTTTTTCTTTATTTATTTATTTTTTTTTGGCAAGCCTCAGATAAACCTCAGGAGGAGTCAGCCAAAGGAAAGAACACCTTCCGGAATTGTCAAGCTCTCATTTGGCAGCTCAGTGACTGGTTTGGTCTATTTCTAAGGTGCTGAGGCAAGTTGTCCACTGTTTTGAAATGATAATGTTGTAAACAGGGTCCCTTGTGTTGTTGAGGGATGGGTACTAATACTGGCAGCTGAATGACTATCCTGTGACTGTTTTCATTTGATAAAGCTGAAACACAGTGTACAACCTGGGACATCACACCCAGAGCTGCCTCTGGCAAGGTGAGTGAGGAACAGATGTAGGAGTTGTTGAGTTGCAGGTGTGGGAATAGAAATGTTGTTTTTGCAGAGTTACATTGTTTAGAAGGAGGGAATGTGGTACTGAGATATGCTTACAGTGATAAGAAAGTTTAGCAGGCGACCTTGTAAAATGCAGACAATCAGACTCCTTAGGACAATTAGGTGAAAATCACGGTGTCAAGTCAGATAAGTGAAGAAACATTACCACTTCAAGCAGTAAAAATGTCAAAAGAAATTTGAAATTTAACAGGCCGGCGACTGAAGGCCATGCACTGTTTGTGAAGCATCAGATAGATTGTGAATCTGGATTACCCACTCAGTGGGGAAACAGGGGAGGGTCCTGCCATCAAAAGGTATATAAACTGTGTTTTGGAACTAGTAGATGCGCTCTCTCCTGCTTGTGGGGCGCCCGCCATTGCAATCGCGAATAAATTACTACTTCACTGAGATCCTCGCCTGAGCCTAAGTTATTGGTTACGGAGTGTTTCTCACAATTTGGGGGCTCGTCCGGGATCCAGTCACCTACTGGGGAGCCCCACCGCCACAGCAGCAGGAAGGCATGCCCCGCTGATTTCAGCGGTCCTGTGCATCGACGGTGGCGGTTCTGCGGAAAGCTGACAGAGGGCCCGAGACTGGTTAAAGAGGCAGGATCCGTGAAGTAGTGGGGAAAGGAAGAAGGTAGGCACTCTGGCTTTTTTTTAAGAATCGATCCGGTAACTCTGTGCACAGACCAAGGTAAGAAATATTAAGTATTGCCTTGGGGGTCGGGTGATCTGGTGTATGGTAAGCCCTTGCATGGGGAAGTGCTGGCACTACACCAGGGGAATCTGGTGTACGATAATCTTTGCACGGGGAAGTGCTTGGAAGTACACCAGGGAATCTGGGAAACTCAGTTGTGCGGTAACGCTGGCACGGGGAAGTGCTTGGTGGTACACCCCCATCTTTCAGTACGTTGGTGTGTGGTACACTGCAGAAGGGAAAATTCTGTAGCACATACTGGCGAGGGTTAGGAAAAATGGGAAAATATGAGTTCCAGGGGACAGGGATATCCCTGGGGGAGTGCCTACTAATAGTTCTTCCTGAAGAATGATAAGAAATTGGAAACATAATCCCAAAATTAGAGGGATTGTAAAAGAAAAATAATAAAAAAAAAAAGGGTTAAATATTGTGTATCAGTCTGGACAAAAGAACTAATTAAGGAAACAGCAGTATTTTGGCCAAAATACAGGTCTGATGAAAATTCAGGCTTTAAATTTATGTGTAAACAATAAGATTCTTTTTTCAGAGAAGGAGCCAAGTTATGCTCCCTATAATCTTAATATTGAACTGGTGGCAGCAGCAGTCACTCCAGGAAGGGAGACAGGGACTGGAATTAACACTGTATTAACACTGTCCCTAAAGAAGGATCGTACTCTAGGCTCTGGCAAGAATTAGAACAAGGTAGAAGATATGTTGAGAATTTTGCCTTCCCTGATACTAACAGTACTAACACTAACTGTGTATCCTCTTAGGTGAACTACCCCCTCTTCCTTACCAGCAGAGAGGTTAGGACTTTTAAGAAGAAGAGGAAGTCTTTATTCGAGGACCCCAACAGCCTAGTTGAACAATTAGACCAGTTCCTACGACCTGATTTATACTCTTGGGGGAGGGAATTATGTCTATAAGTATGTTGTTTACAGGGAAAGAAATGGGAATGATCAGGAGGAGAGCTGCTATACAAGAATAGGAAAGAGCTCATCCTCCAGGACCAGGGGTAATACCAGCAGGGCAGAAATACCCACTTGCCAATCCTGGCTGGAATAATAATAGTGTGCAACACAGAAATCATATGAGAGACTTGGGGTCAGAATGAGAAAGTACTTGGGGATGAGACCTGAGGACCCAGTATCCCAAGGGCTCTTGAAAGTTCATTGTGTGATTAAAGCCTGGCAAAATACGCAGAAAATGCTTCAGAAGGTGGGGGGATGTAGTGAACAGTCACTGGGGGACCCTCCTGCGGGAGACCCTGGAGGTGTGTGTCCGGAGGGGAGATGAGAAAGAAAAGCAGAGAGCGAAACTAATGGTATTGACAGTGCAGCGGGTAGTGAGGCAGAGGGTTGGAGAAAGATGAAGAAAATCTTCAGGGGGAGTCAGGGCCAGGATGGAAAGGAGAGGAAGAGAGATGAAGGAATGGCAGGCAAAGAAGGCTGCCTGTGTTGTGACCTGAATCCTGGCAGGGACAGGCTTTCATAAGATGTTTTAAGTGTGGCCAGGCTGGCCACTTCGAATAGGAATATCTGGAGTGGAAGAAGGAGGAAAGAAGGACAATGGGATGAAATATGCTATATTGATATGTTGTTTCAGTATCTTGGAGGGAAAAGGTATGGAATTAAGTTGGACCCTGAGCCTTTGGTGCTGGTATTAGAAAAGTACAGGCTGGAAAAAGATAAAGGAAGTGTTAAAAGGGTTGCTGAAGGTGTTAAAGGTGTGGCATGTAGTATTTAACAGAGCTGTTTGAAGTTGAATGAGCAGGGAAAGGAGATGTAGGCATTATCTAAGTAACAGTCTAGAAGTTTTGGTATATTTGCATATTTGCTGTGGTGTTTGGTCAGTTTCCCAAGCATCGGGGAGGGGGGAACAGCCTGCTCCACCAGCGGCCTCTCCAGCGGCTGCAGGGGGGCTTCGGCTCCAGTGCCTGGAGCGCCTCCTCCCCCTCCTTCTGCACTGACTTTGGTGTCTGCGGGGGGGTTTCTTGCTCTCCCAACTGCTGTTGAGCAGCAGGTTTTTGTTTGTTTCTTTGTTTGTTTGTTTTCGTGGATGTGCTCTCACAGAGGCACGGACTGTGTTGCTCATGGCTTGGCTCTGGGCAGCAGTGAGCCCCTTTGGGCCAGATGAAATTGTCCCTTATCTGCCACGGGGAGGCTTCTGGGTTTTTCTCACGGGGGCTGCCACTGCAGTTTCTCACCCCCCTACTCACAGCCCCCGAACCTTGCCATCAAACCCAATACACTGGGGAACAGCTAGGTCATTACTAACCTGTAAAGTATCAGGGATTAAATTAACTAATGAAACCCTAAAAAGTGATGGGGGTAGAAGGGGCTGGGATAACAGTGCCACTTTGGGGGGGATACCAAGCTGAGACTACGGGATAAAATGATCACTGGGTAATTATTGTATGTACCCAAGGCGAGGACTAATTTGTTGGGAAGGGATTTGATGATGAAATTGGGCATTCAACTAGTAAATTGTTAGACTGGAATAACAGTGTTATTAATGGAGTGCTCTCTGGCCCTGAGAGCAAACATACATGTATATTCACCTCTGACTGGAAAGACCCTGAAATGGGGGCGGAAGCAACAATATAGGTGGACAATTTTACCTCAGGGGTTTACAGGGACACCTATCTATTTGGGTAAGTTCTAAAAGAAAAAGATTTTGGAGCAATTCCAACCTCCCAAGAAGGTATTAATGTTAACAAATATGTGGATCATTTTCTATTGTCAGGACAGGAGAAAAGAGTTGTGAAGAAAGCTACTAACAAGCTATTCAACTTTCTGGGAAAGCAGGGCTTGGGAGTATTGAAAACAAATAAATAATAAATTACAATATAGAGAAAGAGAAGTCAGGTATTTAAGGCATCTAATGTCTGAGGGAAAATGAAGAATAAATCCAGAGAGAGTTCAGGGAATTATTGAAAATTAAGAAAGAACTAAAAAGTTTTAAAAGAATGATTTTTTTAAGGAATCAGGAGCCATGAAGTCTGAAGGAAAACGGATGGGAGAGAAATGCTGAATAAAGTGATAATGAGGCAAATATTAACTGGTTTACATCAAAAGAGTCATTGGGAGGTGCAAGCAATGTGTGATGTTGTGCTAAGAAAGTATGTCTGTGTAGGAATATACACTTTAGGGAAGCACATATGTATAGGATGTACTGTATGTCAAAAGGTAAATAAAAAGGTGTTCTGTAACCCACCTAGAGGGGGACAGGAGCCAGGGGTTTGACCTTTCCAAAGTATACAGGTAAACTTTACTGAGTTACTTGTTTGTCCTAATTGACCACGTGACTAGATGGGTGTAAGCTTTACTGCAAGGGTTAAAGCAGGCCTTAGAGATTGAGTGGGATTTTCACAGCCCCTGGCACCCTTCCTCTTCTGGGAAGGTAGAGCGAATGAATCAGACATTAAAGAAGCAATTAACTAAACTAGTGTTAGAAACCCAACTTCCTTGGGTAAAATGCGTACTCCTACAGGTTTAAACAGCACCAAGAAAGGATATAGGAATTTCACCATATGAGATGCTGTTCAGATTGCCCTATCTGGGCAGAAGGGATGAGATACCACAATTCAAAATAAGAGTTTTCTTAAGAACTGTGTTCTGGGGTTGTCCTCTTCTTTGTCATCTCTCAGGACCTGTGGGTTGTTGGCTCAAACCCCACCTTTGGAATTCCCCATGTCACCACCATCACCCAGGAAACCGGGTCCTGATTCGGACTGGAAAGAGTCAACTCCGGCCTGAATGGGAAGGACAATTACTGACCACTGAAACAGCCGTAAGAACTGTGGAAAAAGGTTGGACTCACTATACTCGAGTGAAGGCATCTGTCGACCCTAGTATCTGGGAAGCTGTTCCTACAAAAGACTTGTTGGAAGTTGAAATTGAAGAGAGAAATCTCATAGTGGACTCTGAGCAGGATAAGAGCTTACAATTGTAAACTAACCTTTTATTTTCACAGGTAACTAACGAGTGTGACTTGTGATTGAGAGAAAGGACAGACCTATAGCGAATTGCAGTGCTCCCAAGGGGGGGTTGTTATAGTAGTAGTGTACATCTCATTTTTTTGTATCGATAATTATTTGGAAACCTAAGGTTTAAAAATAATGACAGGGAAAAATCGATTACTAATTTTGTTTTTAGTGATTCTAGGCCTCAGAGAAGGCCTCGGTCAATTGGTAACTTGGAAAAGGCATGACCAGATAATAGCAAAAACAGGATACCCCATCAAAATATGGGTGACTGTGACAGAGGGTTATGTACCACAGGCCGTCACGTTTGATGCTTGTGAGGTGTTAGCTTGTGGAGATTTAAATGCCCAATGACAACTGAGCAGAGAGAACAAATAACTGGGAGAGACCCAACAGCCAGATTGAGAATAGCTGTATGGAAACTATCCTCTATTGCCATCAGAGAAAGGGAGAAACTCAAGGAGAAAACAGGAGGCCCTCTGAAATGTGGCAGTTCAAACATTTGAGATTCAAACAGGGTATGGGGATGTGAATGCCTGGATAGAATGGGTCAAATATACTGTCCAGAGTCTCAACCGTAGCAACTGCTATGCTTGTGCCTCGGGATGACCGATTGCCCAGATAGGGCCCTTCCCATGGGGGTGAACCGAAGACTCCCAAGGGATGCGATGTATGATTGCATTGTACCAAGAAAAGACTGCCTGGGGAAATGAGGCCTGTAAGTCTCTCTTTGCTGTTCCTTGCGTGATAGCAATATCACTGTTCCCCCTGCATTCTCTACAGCTATAGGTAACCACACAGCTTGCCTCTCATGGCAGGGTGTGACTGCTACCTGGCATCTGGGAGAATTTGCCTTGTGCTACCAAGGACTTGATGGGAAACTGCTCAAGACTAGAGATCCCCAGGGCAGATCTCTGGTGGTACGGTGGAGGGAAGATCTTACGGTCCACCCTACCATCTAATTGGGGAGGCACTTGTGCACCTGTTCAATTAGCTATACCCTTCACCCTGGCATTTGAAAGAGAAACATCACAAATACCCAGAAGAAGTAAAAGAGGCTTAGGAATATCATTTGATGATAGAGTATACATAGATTCTATTGGGGTACCTAGAGGAGTTCTGGATGAACATAAAGCCAGAAATTAAATTGCTGCAGGGTTTGAGTTACTGTTCTGGTGGGTAACAATCAATAAAAATGTGGATTGGATTAATTATTTCTATTATAATCAGCAGAGATCCATCAATTATACCAAGGATGCGATGAGAGGAATCGCTGAACAACTAGATGCCATCAGCAAAATGGCTTGGGAAAACAGGATAGCATTAGATATGATGTTCATGGAGAAGGGTGGTGTATGCGTGATGCTGGACAACCATTGTTGTACTTTTATCCCTAACAATACTGCCCCATATGGCACAGTAACTAGAGCATTGCAAGGGTTTACCACCCTTGCCAATGAATTGGCAGAAAATTCGGGAGCAGATACTTCCATCACAGGATGGTTGAAATCTTGGTTTGGTAAATGGAAAGGGATGGTAATGTCCATATTTACATCCTTGATGGTAGTAGCAGGAGTTTTGACGGCTATTGGCTGTTGCATTATCCCCTGTGTAAGGGGACTTGTCCAGCGGTTAATTGAAACCGCATTATTGAAACAAATGACCATAGATCCACCACCCTACTCAGATAAAATGATTATATTAGAGGAAATGGAGAGCAAAGAAAGTGAAGAAACGGAAGATATTTACCAAATTACACTTAAAATAAATAAATAAATAAAAACAAAAAGAGTTTTTGCAAAAATCAACAGTTTATTAAAAAAAAAAAAGGGGGGAATTGTGGGAATAGAAATGTTGTTTTTGCAGAGTTACATTGTTTAGAAGGAGGGAATGTGGTACTGAGATATGCTTACAGTGATAAGAAAGTTTAGCAGGCGACCTTGTAAAATGCAGACAATCAGACTCCTTAGGACAATTAGGTGAAAATCACGGTGTCAAGTCAGATAAGTGAAGAAACATTACCACTTCAAGCAGTAAAAATGTCAAAAGAAATTTGAAATTTAACAGGCCGGCGACTGAAGGCCATGCACTGTTTGTGAAGCATCAGATAGATTGTGAATCTGGATTACCCACTCAGTGGGGAAACAGGGGAGGGTCCTGCCATCAAAAGGTATATAAACTGTGTTTTGGAACTAGTAGATGCGCTCTCTCCTGCTTGTGGGGCGCCCGCCATTGCAATCGCGAATAAATTACTACTTCACTGAGATCCTTGCCTGAGCCTAAGTTATTGGCTACAGAGTGTTTCTCACACAGGTCTCACTGTTACTCTAAGCATCCCCTCTTAGTCTTTTAGAGGTGGTGTAGCTGTTTGAAGAGGGTAGATGGAAAAATCTGCCTCAGGGTGATTAAGGAGGTATTGGGGAGGCATTGGGGAGGCAAGGACAATCCCCAGACATGGACTGTATATCTCGAAACAAGACACTGGAACTCATGATAAGGAAGCGGCAGACGGACAGAGAAACAAACGTAAGGACTATAAATCTCAAAACTGGACATTGGAATTCATTATAAAGATACAACAAACGGAAGAATTGGCAACAACCAGCTCTCGCAATTAAGAAACATGCCAATTCAGCAGATTCCTGACCAAAGGTGAAAAGTACACTGTGAGGAAGACTTGGGGTCTTCCTCCCAAAGACCCCTGCCCACGTCCCAAAGACCCCTGCCCACAATTCTTGGGAGGCTCTACGCAGGCGCAAGGTGCCAAAAGGCTAATTAGCATGAGAAGCGAGGGAAGGCGGGGATAGGTAATGCATATGTATAGGTGCTTGTAGAATATTGATAGATTGATTGTATAAATTCAAGACTGCTTTCTGCTTTAGGTATGCACGATAGGTGGAGAGATCCCCCGTGCATCCAGCGCTGCAATAAAGAATATACCACTTAAAGGAATTTCGGCTTCGATCTTTGAATCAATCTGGCACCCCAGATGGGACGACCTCTCTGCCGGACCGCAGGACCCGCTGGGGACAGGACTCCCTAGGGTACCCCCGGGATTTCCCGGAGGGACTCCTCGACTCACTGGATCACTGCGGAGGCAGACAAGGACCCCATCATTGTCAGTGAGTATATTCTTTATTCTGGTTTGGTTTTCTGGTAGACCGGTCATCTGGGACTGTCCAGTAAGTCGGAAGGTGACTTCTGCAGGACAGTATTTGGTATATACTTTGTGGTTAGTACCACAAGTATATCTGGGGACCTTGGGGTCCATCTGTATCTGGAACTGTCTGTAAGTCAGAAGGTGATCTTCTGCGAGGCAGTGTTTGGTATATACTTTGTGGTAAGCACCATAAGTATATTTGGGGACCTTAAGGAAAGAGCTCGCTTTAAGGTCCATCTGGAATTGTGTTGTCTATTTCGGTTTTCTGACTCATGGAGTATGGTATTTAACTTTGGTTATTGTTACTGTGATTTTGGCTATTTTTCTGGTGGTAATAGTAGGTTCGTGGCATTGTTATAAGAGAGATATCGTTACGGTGTTACACAGTTCGGTTTTCTGACTTATCGCATGTGGAATTTGACTCTGACTATTGTTATTGTGATTTTAGCAATATTGCTGGTAATAGTAGCTTTGTGACATCGCTACTGAAATATATTGCGTGCCTGTAATTTTGTGAGTGATACATTTTTGTGATACACTTTTGTAAGTAACACGTGTATTCTGAAAGTGTAAACTGGAAAATGGGGGGGCAAACAAGCAGTGAAATTTTAAAGAAAAGTGTGTTAGGATGTGTTTTAAGTCACTGGAAGGATATTGGAGGATCTGCCGGTGGAAGTGTGAACAGGAAAACATTGATAAAATATCGTAATCAGTGGTGGCCGCTTTATAAGCTGGAATGTGGAGAAAAGTGGCCCCTAAATGGAACTTTAAACTATAATATTTTGCTACAGTTAATGTTGTTTTTTGAGAAGCAGAACAGGATGAAATGTTGTATACTGATGTTTCAGCATCTTGGTGGGAAAAGGTACGGAATTAAGTTGGCCCCTGACTGAGCCTTTGATGATGGCATTAGCGAAGTACAGGCTGGAGAAAGATAAAGGAAGTGTTAAAAGGGTTGTTGAAAGTGTTAAAGGTGTTTGAAGTTGAATGAGCAGGGAAAGAGGATGTAGGAATGTTAATAGTTCTGCCTCTGCCCGAGGCAGAGATCTTAAAATCACGGGTGTTAGCCCTTTAGGGCAAAGGGACCATGATGAGTCCGAGAGAGTTGTCACAGAAACAGAAAAGCAGTTAACTCTTAAAACAACCTGAGTTCATGTGTGAGCTCAGATTGCCGATGGGACCGCTCAGGGAACTGCGGACAATTGCATTCCCCTGACCGACCCCCACTAAGACCCAAATCATCCTGAAAATTATGAACGGTTAAGTAAATACTAAAACCTGGATGAATTGGGAATTGAGAATATGCTTCCAACAAGGTCTAAAAGAAACCCCTATGGAATTTTTGGACCAACTCTGAAATGTAATGAAAATAAATAAACAAATAAATAAATAAAACAAAACGGTTTGGACCTGGCTTCGGAAGACAAATTGACTAGCCTTTTCCTAGGGTAATTGACCCCTGATTTCAACAGGAATAATGGGGACCTGGGGAATCTACCCTAGCGGATCCTCCACTGGTTATAATGAAGCTAGGGGAGGAATGGAAGTGAAATTTCTTATTGATATGGGGCAACGTATTCAATTCTAAATCAAGCATTAATGCCTTCACAGAATTATTATGTTAGGGTAAAAGGTGTGTTGTGGTTTAACCCGGCCGGCAGCTAAACACCATGCAGCTGTTCGCTCACCCTCCCCCTCCCTCTCTGGGACGGGGGAGAGAAATGGAAAGTGAAGCCCGTGAGTTGAGATAAAGACAGTTTAATAAGACAAAATAATAATAATAATAATACAATGATGATAATAGTACCACTACTAATAATGTGTACAAACAAGTGATGCACAATGCAATTGCTCACCACCCGCTGACCGATGCCCAGCCTAACCCCGAGCAGTCCGGCCCCCTCCCCCTGGCTAGCCACCCCTATGTATTGTTTAGCCTGACGTCAGATGCTATGGAATACCCCTCTGGCTGGTTTGGGTCACCTGTCCTGGGTCTGTCCCCTCCCAGCTCTTACTGCACCCCCAGCCTGCCTGTTGGCAGGACAGGGCAAAAGGCTGAGATGTCCTTGGCTTGGTATAAGCACTGCTCTTTAACAATTAAAACATTGGGGTGTTATCAGCACTCTTCTCATCCTAAGCCAAAACATAGCATTCTACCAGCTACTAGGAAGAAAATTAACTCTGTTCTAACTGAAACCAGGACAAGGTGTAACCGAAAAGGCTTATTTTTGTGAACCTTTGAAGTACAAGTTAGGGAAACAATGGGGCATACACAGATTTTTATCTATGCCTAGCTCCTCATGGGCACTCTTAGGTAGAGATTTATTAGAGCAAGTAGGAGCAGAAATTGTCTTTGAAAAAGGGAAAATGGAATTAAGAATAGGAGAAAAACAACTAATAAATGTGTTAAGCTTGGCACTAATACAAACTGACCCTAAAAGTGAAATACCTTTAGAGATCACAGATCAAGTATGTCCAGGAGTTTGGGCTACCGAAGTCCCTGGAAGAGCTAAAAATGTGACCTTAATGATTATTAAATTAAAGCCAGGAGAGAAACCCGTTAAGGTTAAGTAATATCCTTTGAGGATAGAAGATAGGAAAGGAATTAAAGAGATCATTAATAAATTTTTACAGTATAGATTATTGATTGAATGCGAATCAGAATACAATGCACCCATATTGCCAATTAAAAAGGCAGATGAAAAAGCTATAGGCTAGTTCAGGATTTGAGGGCCATAAATAAAATCACTGAGGATATACACCCTGTGGTAGCAAACCCTTATACGCTATTGACCAAGTTAAGGGACGAGTTGGTCTGGTTTACCGTACTGGATTTAAAAGACGCCTTCTGCCTAGGCTTAGCCACAGAAAGCCAAAACCTATTTGCCTTTGAATGGGAAAATCCCGATTCAGGCAGAAAGACGCATCTTACGTAGACATTACTACCTCAAGGATTCAAGAATAGCCCCACTATTTTTGGAAACCAATTAGCAAGGGAACTCAAAATATGGATGCCTCCGGACACTGAAGGTGCTTTGTTACAATGTGTAGATGATCTCTTAATAGCTACCGAGACTAAAGGGAGTTGTATTCAATGGACTATAAGTCGTCTTAATTTTCTGGGTTTAAATGGATATCAAGTCTCTTGACAGGAAGTCCAGCTGGCTCAACAAAGTGTGACCTATCTGGGATTTGAAATTTCGGAAGGACAACAAGAACTAGGAACTGAACATAAGGAAGTCATTTGCCAGACTCCAGAACCTCAAATGGTAAAGGAGCTACAAACCTTTTTAGGAATGACAGGTTGGTGTCGCCTTTGGATTTATAATTATGGACTATTGGTAAAGCCTCTATGTGAATTGATAAAGATTAACCAGTCAAAGTTAGTCTGGACTGGAGAAGCACAAAAAGTGTTTAAACAACTTAAACAAGAATTGATGATTTTGAAATATCAAGCAATATTGGTAGAACAGGACAACGTGGAAATTGTGATAACTAATATTGTGAATCTAGCCTCTTTTCTTAGTGATGCTCCGGCACAAGCTGTGATTCACGATTGTTTAGAAACTCTAGAGACTGTGTATTCCAGCCGACCAGACCTTAAGGAGGAGCCCATGGAAGATGCGGAAGAAACTTGGTTCACGGATGGGAGCAGTTTTGTTACGCAAAGACAACGTAAAGCTGGATATGCTATAACAACTACTCAGCAGGTAATCGAGTCTAAGCCTTTACCCCCTGGAACATCAGCTCAAAAGGCGGAGATAGTTGCTCTCACGAGAGCATTGGAACTGGCAGCAGAAAAAAGGGTAAATATTTGGACAGATTCTAAATATACATTCGGCGTGGTACATGCTCATGGAGCAATTTGGAAAGAACATGGATTGCTGACCGCTCAGTGAAAACACATAAAGTATGCTGAAGAAATTTTAAAATTGTTAGAGGCTGTAAAACAACCAGAAAAAGTAGCTATCATGCATTGTCAGGGACACCAAAAGGGGAACACCGATTTTGAAATTGGAAATCGATTGGCAGAAGCTAAGCAGGCAGCTGAAATAACTGAGGTGAAGGCATTGTCTTTGATACCAGACGGTAAAATCCAAACTATATCCAAATTATACAAAAGAAGACTTAAAATTAATTGAAGATTTGAAAGGTAAAATGAAACCAGATGGATGAGTATATTTAGAAGATAACCACATAGTAATACCCTCTAGTTTGACACGGCCCATAGTTCTTACAGAACACAATAAAACGCATTGGGGAGCTGGCACACTGCATAAGAGCCTGAGTCAGACATTAGTGGGACGATATGATAAAACAAATAACTCAACAATGTAGCATTTGCTTACACAATAACCCCAATACCAAGAATAGAATAAAATTTGGAATAATCGGTAAAGGAAATTATTCGGGGCAACAGTGGCAAATTGATTTTTCAGAACTCCCTAGAAAAGGGGGGTATCATTATTTACTGGTTCTGACTGACACGTTTTCAGGAAGGCTTGAAGCCTTTCCCTGTCGAACAAACAAAGCAAGAGAAGTGGTTAAAGTCTTGTTAAATGAAATAATACCATGCTTTGGGATTCTAGTAGCAATGTCTTCTGATAGAGTTTCACATTTTTGTGCACAAGTGGTAGAACAGATAAGTAAGATTCTAAAGATAGATTGGCAACTGCATACTCCTTATAGACCACAGGCAAGTGGACAGGTAGAAAAAATGAACCATTTAATTAAACAATAAATAGCTAAAATTGGATAAGAAGCTAATTTGTCATGGCCTCAATCCCTCCCTTTAGCATTACTTGGAATTAGAGTTAAACCTAGAATAAAAGGGAATTTGAGTCCCTTCAAAATCTTATATGGAAGGCCATAGCAATTTCTATTTAGTGGAGAGGACCTAACGCAGTTAGGATCAGAATATTTATATGCTTATATAACTGAACTTCAGAAACAATTAAATAAAGTACATACATTTGTTTTAGGGACCAGGGCTAGAGGGTTGGATCAACCAATCCACCCCTTTAAGCTCGGGGATTATATATATATAAAGACTTTTTCAGGACAACCCCTACAGGAAAAATGGAAGGAAAGTGGACGGAACCATACCAAGTATTACTGACAACACATACCACCATTAAAACTAAGGAGCAAGCAGCTTGGATCCACAATTCAAGGGTGAAGAAGGCCCTGGCGAGGATATGGACCACCACTCCAATTCGACCAACAAAAGTTTTCCAGAAAAAGTTTTCTGTTTTTCCAGATCCTAATGATTGCAGAGGTGCGGTTCTTGGATTCGGGGTGGGCAACTTGGGATGAGAACTTACACCTGACCTTAATACAAACAATTTCTCAAGTAACTAATAAGACGAACTGTTGGGTATGCACCCATCTGCCACAGCATGGGAATAAGGGTGTATCGTTAATCGGGATTCCCTTGCCTGCAAACTTATCTTGGACTAATTTGTGGGAAAACACATCTTGGGGTCGAAAATATTAAGAAGTTTTGGAACTAGAAGTGAGTAGCTTCATGCCGTTAGAATCCTATTATGTATGTGTACAAAGGTGTAACCCGCCTAAGGGTATGGGAAAACAGGATTGTATAAATACAGGTACTACTTATGTGGGGAATCAGACATCTTGTAATCGAACAATTGATATTAGTACAACTAGCAGTTGGGCAAATTCAACCAGCTGGCCAGTACCAGAAGGAAAAGGGTGGTATTGGCTATGCAATGATACAGCCTGTAAGGTCTTGCCCGAGAATTGGAAGGGAACTTGCACTCTTGGAGCGGTAGTCCCCAATATGACAGTACATGATGTAGTGCCTCGAGCCTACTTGAGAAATCATATCCAGAGAATCAGACGAAAAATTAACAATCCATTGATAGAGAGACACACCGCTTTTCATAGTTTTGTTCGATGGTTTATCCCATGGTTAGGAGTGAGTGAATTGGAAAAGGCGATAGTTAATATTTCTGCAATTACAGAGAAGTTAGAAAACAAGACTCTGGATGCTGTAAAGGCTCAACAAGAAGAGATATCTAGTTTATCACAGGTAGTATTACAAAATTGGATGGCCCTAGACTTGTTACTGGCCGCTCAAGGGGAAGTCTGTACAGTAAAAAACACAAGTTGTTGTATGTATATAGATCAGAGTGGAAGGATCTCTACCGACCTGGAAGAAATATGGAAGCAGACAAGGGTCCTACATGAGATCAGTAAAGATGATCTTTCATGGAGTTTTAGTGAAATATGGAATAAGTTAACCTCCTGGTTGCCCAATTTTCAATGGTTGAAACAAGTGTTCATTGCTCTAATCGCATTAGTAGTGTTAGGAATATTTGTGTGCATGTTGTTTAGATGCCTGCTTTGTTGTGTTACTGTAAATAATGAAAGTATCTGATGCAAAAGAATTTGCATGGGAAAAGAAAAGGGGGGATTGATTAAGGAGGTATTGGGGAGGCATTGGGGAGGCAAGGACAATCCCCAGACATGGACTGTATATCTCGAAACAAGACACTGGAACTCATGATAAGGAAGCGGCAGACGGACAGAGAAACAAACGTAAGGACTATAAATCTCAAAACTGGACATTGGAATTCATTATAAAGATACAACAAACGGAAGAATTGGCAACAACCAGCTCTCGCAATTAAGAAACATGCCAATTCAGCAGATTCCTGACCAAAGGTGAAAAGTACACTGTGAGGAAGACTTGGGGTCTTCCTCCCAAAGACCCCTGCCCACGTCCCAAAGACCCCTGCCCACAATTCTTGGGAGGCTCTACGCAGGCGCAAGGTGCCAAAAGGCTAATTAGCATGAGAAGCGAGGGAAGGCGGGGATAGGTAATGCATATGTATAGGTGCTTGTAGAATATTGATAGATTGATTGTATAAATTCAAGACTGCTTTCTGCTTTAGGTATGCACGATAGGTGGAGAGATCCCCCGTGCATCCAGCGCTGCAATAAAGAATATACCACTTAAAGGAATTTCGGCTTCGATCTTTGAATCAAGGGGCAGGTAAGTGGGCAGAGGTAAGGGAGCAGATGAGAGTAACTGTTCTAGCTGTGCTGTGGCTTTGGATGCTGCCTCGGCCTATGCTTTTCTTTTTCTTTCACAGGTGTCTCCAGGCTCAAAGGAACAAACTGCACTCTGAAGAGCTGTGTAAGAATAGGGGCTGGTCATGAGCTGGGTTGAAGCAGAACGGCCAAGTAGCACAAGGTGACTATGAAAGGTGTCCATCTTGCTTTGCAGGTGCCGTGGAAGGCTCTCCACAGAAGTGGCTGAGGATTTCAGATAAGGCCAGAGAGCAACAAGGAGCGGCACGTGCAGGGATGGTTTCCAAGCGCTGCGGTGGCTTTCTCTTTTTCCCATGGGGGGCAGGCAAGTGGCTGAGGTACAGGAGGGGATGAGAGTAACTGTCCTAAGGGTGCTGTGGCTTTTGCTGCTGTGGTTGCTTTCTCTCCTGTTTATCAGGTGCCACAGACAAGGTGGGCTGAGATATCCTTTAAAGTAGGAGGAAAGCAGGTCGCTGGAATGCTGCGTGGTTCCTGAGAAAGGTGTTGTGTAGGAAAAAGGTTTTCTGGTGTGGCAGTTCCTGATGGCAGTCTTCTTTGGTAAGCAAAGAGGTGCCCGAAGCCCTGTCCTGTGTAGCCTGAGCACACCTTGCTGAGGATGAAGCCTGCTTTCCAGCAGTTCCCAAAACTGTGTTGAAGCTGAAACGCTGTGTCTGTGTTTGGGTTGGGGTTGCACCTTGGTGAGTGTAGGGATGGGTTTTAAGTTGGTGCAGCGGAGGGCCTGGCCCCAGTGTTCTGTAGTGTGTTTTGACCTGTCAGCATAGCCTTTTGGTTCTCAGATAGCCTGGTGAAGTAAGTGATTTTTCCTGCGAGTGGAATGGAATTGATTTTGTTGGTGTATAATTTGTTCTATCCTAGATTTTTCTTTCTGCGTAAATAAAAGTTTGAGCTAATTCCAGTTGGGAGAAAAAAAAATCAGTTACTTGCTTGGTTGTGTTGTCCTTTCAATATTCAAAGCTGCAGCAAAAGCATGGGGATTGTTGCTTCTAGAAACACCCCAGTTCTCTTGTTTTCACTCTGCATACTGTTGAGCTAAGCCATATAAAGAAGTTAATAAAACCACAGCTGCTGCTCCTCCTCTTTCTGCTTTTTTTTTTTTTTTTTTGTGCTTTCCCCCTGCATTTTCCCAGGTGATTGGCTTCAGGTTCCAGGTGGGACCTAATGGTAACTGAGTTGCAGGTATCCCATCAGAGAGCTCCTTCTGCCTGAGCTGCACTTTTTGGTAAGTGCTTTGTTTTTTCTTCAGTCGTTTGCAGGGTTCTTTAGGTGGGCCAGAGTCTATGGACTGATGCGTTTTCAAGTAGAAACCGGTACGCCTATCTTTTTGAGGTGGTAACTAGTAGGATCTGTCATTGTAAAGCAATCTAGTAGTAGGTGCCTGTATTGCACTCAGCTCTTCCTCAGGTAGTTATTATAGTAGTATAGTAGTTATTATAGCATGTTTACAGATAGTATAATGATGTTACCTTGTGTGTTTGCTTTGTGGTTCTGGGTCCCTTATGATTTTTGCAGAATTACGGGGCTTTTTTTTGAGTGTTTGCCTCTGTGTCAAATACTATCAAAGTCACAACCTTGGTGGCAAAGTGATGGAGCAGGGTTTAGGAGAAATGTATCATTGAAGCTCCCTGTGGGAGCATGTATCTGAAAATGGCAGCAGTGGGCACGTAAGGGGTAGTCTGTTTCAGTAGGAACAGTTTGTTATATTTTTGGAGCTTTTGCCTGTGGTTTTGCTGTCTGTCAAGTCTTTAGACCTTGCAGCCCTCTACGCTTAAAGTGCTTGGAATTCACATATTAGAAGTACGTTTTTAAGGGGTTGCCAGGTACGTTGTTTTTGGGAAAAAGTGGGGTACAGTTTCTTGACCGCATAAGTGCAGTAGTGCCTAGAGAGTGAGCAGGGTCACCTTTCTCGATCTCTAAAGAATAAGTCTGTTCGGGCACATGGAAGCGCGGCGCTGCCCGGGCCCATTTCTCAGGTGGAGCTACTGAGCAGGTGAGGGAAAGGAGCTGGGAACAGAGAGATATTGCACAACTGTATGTTGCATCAGTAGTAGTGAGTGTTGTGCAGGAGGTGGGTATCAGGGCTGGCATGCTAGTGAATGCTGGTTCTCTGTTTTTGCAAGTGATGATGAACCTGTTTGACGTAATTCCATTTGAAAAAGTTCCAGTTACTTGACTGGTCGTGTTGTCCTTTCAATATTAAAAGCTGCAGCAAAAGCATGGGGATTGTTGCTTCTAGAAACACCCCAGGTCTCTTGTCTGTTCTCTGCATGTTGTTCAGGTAAAGCAGATTAAAAAAAAAAAAAAAAAGAAAATGAAAACCAGCTGCTGCTGCTCCTGCTCTGCTCCTACTTTCTTGTGCTTTGTCCCTTCCCTTTACAATGTGATTGAGTTTGGGTGCTGGGCGGGGCCAAATGGTATATGAGCCCCAGGCATGGCATTAGAGAGCTCCTTCTGCCTGGGCTGCTCTTTGGGGTAAGTGTTTTGATTTTCCTTCAGTCAGTTGCAGGGTACTCTAGGCAGGCTGGAGTCTATGGATTTCTGGATTTTAAGTGCTTGGAATTCACTTAATAGAGGGATATTTAGTAGAGGTTGCTGGCTCACTGTTTTTTGTGATGGTGGGATACTCTTCTGTTTTTGAGCTATATTTTAATCTTTAGATGTATAAACCTACTTGTGTAATTTTCCAGAGGACTAAAACCAGCTTCATTTCATGCTACATGTGGCTTGGCAGTGTAGATGCAGCATTACTAAGAGCCTGAGCAGGTGTGGTGTAAATGCCTGAAGTAACTAGGAAAATAAAACTAACATTTTAAACAAACAAATAAATAATAAATAAATAAATATTATAATAATAAATAAAATAAAAATAAAAAATAAAAATAAAATAAATAAACTAATAAATAAAACAAAACTAACAAAGATAGAAAATAATATAAATTGGCCCAAGAGAGAGGGGATGTTAGGGAAGATACCACTGTCAGGGGAGATACCATCCCAAGGAAATACAACATCCTTAGGACCTCCTGAGTCGACGGGCTGAGCCTCTCTTCCCCCCCCATTGGGACGCCTTTGGGTGAGATCTGAATACTTGCTTATAAATCTCTATAGAGTCTTTGATCCTTTTAACGCGTTTATTTCTGGGCTGTGCACCTGTGATATCTGTGACATCTGTGACACCTGTAAACACCTGTAACACCTATAACACCTGTGTATTTCATGCATACTAGCTTGCTTTTGCAGACAGTCCCTATCACCGGCAATCCAAAAGAACCCGATTATCTGTTGCTGTAATAAACCATACTTGATTGCATTGTGATAACTCTCATTAAGTGCAACGAGGGTGAGGGTGGTTATCAGTGATAGTTCAGTGTTCTGAATCTAACCAGACCCCCAGGCGGTTAATGCATTTTTGGTGAATATCCGAACGGACCCCCAGATGGTTAATGCGTTTTTGGTGAATGTCTGACGGGACCCCCAGACGGTTATCGTGTTTTTGGTGAATGTCCGACTGGTTCAGTACTCTGAATCCGACCGGGCCCGTAACGGTTAATCAGCTACACCCCTTAACGCGACAGTAAAATTGGCGTAGTCGGCAGGATTGCTATGGATAAACTTCTGCAAATATACAAATGTGCCCCTTCCTAGGCGGGGAAGGAGTGGGCCCGAAAGTTTTGGAAAGATGAGGAAAAAGTTGTGGAGCGCATTGAGCAGTGTCAGGCTTCACGAAAGATTGGTCAAAGAAAGGGTAAAGGTGTGATTTGTGCTGTGTTAGGAGACTGTTTGTCTTGTGCTCAGCAAGAAGCTAAGGAAATTCCTGCTCCCAAACTGATCTCTGATGTGGAACATACAGCTTTGAAATCAGAGATTGATGTGTTGAAGTCATCATTGGCCTTTGAAAGGGAGACGGGAAAAACATTAGGAATCAGAGTGGATTAACTTTTGGATGAAAATAATAAACTTTCCATTGAGAATGACAAACTTGTGACTGAAAATGATAAACTTGTGAGTGAGAATAATCATCTTAAACAATTGCTGGAGAGGGTTAGTCATCTATTAAATAAAGTACAGCCTTGCGCTCCGGTCAAGCAGATTCGTGGAGTGCTGCATAGTGCAGAACCTGAAAGCTGGTACAGTGATTTCTGGTCTGACAGTGATGATGGTGTTGAAGAGATTTCTGATTCTGAACCTCAATCGATTTCCTTGAGACCTTTGGTTAAGACTGAGACTGCTGTTGATGATAATGATGAAATCCGCACTACTGTGTGAACGGTTCCGTGGTCACCGGAAGAGTTGGTTAAAATACAGGAGAAATTCTCAAGGCGTCCAGGGGAATCGGAAGTGGAGTATGTGTGGTGAGTTTCTCTTGAAGGAGGAGATCGAATTATGTTGAGTGAGGAAGAAGCAGGTGGCTTTTGGGGACCTGGAGTGTTTTTAACCACCACACCAGGAGACCATAGTTACTCTATGCCGCCCGTGCAGTGATATTGGGCAGGTGGTATAGATCCCCAAGAGAGAGGGGAACCCCTGGAAATTAGAGCTACAGGATATTCTGACCTGGCTGTAGCAGTACAAAAAGCAGCCTGTATTCAGGCGATATATGAAAGAGATGAATTTAGGAAATCCCCGATGTTAGCTCCTATTGACCCGGTTCAATTAACCCCTCTCATCCGTGGACTCCCTGATTGTCTTAAGATGTTTGTAGCAAACACCCAAGGTCACATACTAGCTGCTTGTAGGGATGATGATAGTGGTTGTAGGCGAAATCCTAACTCCCCTATTCCCACCTGGAGTGAATTGGTACAAGACGTAGATAAGCACAGACACCGAAGGGGCTGGATAAATTCTTCCAGTATTAAATCCCAAGACCACTCTCAGCGAGTCCACCAAATCCACACTCAAAATCCCAGATATCCCAAATTCAAAGAGAGGTTGAAACCTAATAGGGAACGAGGTGAGTTGTGGTGTCGGCAAAAAAACTCTTTTCCCCGGGGAGGGCAGTGAGCCACCCTGCTCAGCGGGTATTAGCAATTCAATGGCTCTCTAGTGAACACTCTGACCCTACCATTGCCATTCGTGTTGAACCCCCAAAAATACTGGTAAATTTTCTTATTGATACCAGGACCCAAATGTCAGTAATTACACATGAGACCGCACAGACCCTGAGCATAACACCTGGTCAACACAGGGTTGAATTCACGGGAATCAATGGTGTGGAAAAACAATGCCCCACTGCAACAATTTCACTCTGGTTGCCAGAGGAACAAAAATTAACCAGGATAGAAGTATTAGTTGGTGCTGCATATACTAATATTTTAGGATTTGACATACTGCATGGTTGTATGTGGAAACTCCCTGATGGAACTGTGTGGAGTTTCGCGACACATCAAAGGGATTCAGGCACCGTGAGACTGAGCCTGTTACAAACATCCATACCCTTATTCCCCGATAAAATCATGAATGATCGGCAATATCTGTTGTCAGCAGCAGCACTTATGGGGATTGACGGGGTGGTAACTGAATTGGAAGAAAGAGGCATTATTAAAAGGACTCATATACCTTACAATTCACTGGTGTGGCCAGTAAAGAAACCAACCAGACAATGGCATTTTACAGTGGAATACAGACAGTTGAATGCTAACACTACACCTTCAACTGCCGCAGTTCCAAACATGGCAGAGATAGTGAAAGCCCTCTGTGTATCTAACAGTAGTAATAGTGCTAACTACTATGCATGGGAAATCAAAGATTGCTGTTTCACCCTCTTTCTAACCCTGCCGGTTGAATACAACCGAGCATATTTTATTTTCTTTTGTGTTCACAGGAACCCTGAGCGAACTGTATATGGACAGCTGGAAGATGACGAATCAACAGTTTGGATTAATAATGCTATGCTTTACCCTGACCTTGATGCAATTACAGACCTTAAAGGAAACTTAGCTACTGTGGCTGTGCATGGAGCTGAGGTGTTTCACCATGGCATTTAACCATGTACTGTCACAGTATAGCACAGTCACTGGAACATCTCAAAACAGAAAGGACCTAAATCTCTCTACTTTAGTTCTACATGGAAACAAAATATTTTCAAAAGATGAATGGAGTTGGAATGATTCTCTAAGAATGGCTGAACTTTAAGACTGTCTTTGGGGTTACAGAGGCACAGAAATATTATTTGAATTCATGGTTAATACAGAAACATCATCGACTACAAAGGATAAGAAGCCTCTGCCCCTGCAGATATTTGAAAATGAACCGACTCAGCCTCCCATTGGTCTAACTCCTTCCATCTTCAATACAGGCCCTTATATAATTCAACAACAAATTCTCTTTGACCCTAGTTGGTCCCTAAAAAGGGCCACAGGATGCAACTAGGTTATTAGGGACAGAATTAGGTATATTAAATAGCATTGATGCTGAGGTCTTAATGAGTAGAGTAACTGCTACTACAGATGACCTAAGGAAACTGGAACAACCAATAAAACCATCTTTATTGGCTCTAGGAGCAAATCAATGGCTTCTGTCAGATGTTTTGCCCCATTGGGAACACATTGAGGAAAATGATCATCAATTAATTGTAAATGCCCTTGGAAAAGCACAAGGCAATACCTCCCTTGCCTTGAGCTGCATCCAAGCGCAGTTATGGATACAATCTGTAGCAGCAGCTATTATTAGAGAGGGAGAAGGAGGAACTTTGCCCACTGAAATTTGAAAATTGATTTGGGATAACGCTTCAGAATTTAAAAAAGAATTTCAAGCATGGTGGCAATTAGTCAACTTTACCCATTATGCAGAAAATGATAAAATTGTTGCCTTTATACTTACTATAAGTAATGCCACCATATACAATGTATATCCAATCATTGCATTAGGAGTCAATCATAATGGAATTATACTTTATCCTAAAGAGCATAAACTATAGGCCCATCAAAAGGGAGGAAAGTGGCAAACAATTGATGTAAATGCATGTATTGTGCGTGAACAAAAAGGTTTCATCTGTGAAAGTAACACGCTGGAATCCCAAGACATTTGTCTTGAGACTGAGCAAAATATTTGCCACTTTGAGATACATCCTAATGAAACCCTTGAAACTGTACTTGTATATATTGGGAAAGGTTGCGTTTGCATGAGAACTCATTGTGATTCTATAGTCGTAGATAATGCAGTGATAGATACCAGTAATCACTCTAATGTTTGTGTTTGCAATTTTACCAAAATTCTAGGATGTGATTTTAAATACTCAGCTCCTGTCACTTCTTATCAACTCATTGCATCTAATTATATTCTGCTTCATGAACTGTTGCCTACTCCTATTGGAATGAACCTTACCTTGGTGAAGAAACTGCTGGTACATGAGGACCTGAAGCAGCTGATGACACAAGTCTGAGAAAATGGACAAAAGACTCTGATTACTGAAGAGTAAAGAGAGATGAGAGACACCGTTGCTGGGACACTTTGGATGGTCGCCAGCTGCCAAGGGAATCTTCAACGAGATGCTTCACCCTGTTATTGTTCTGTTAATACTCACTGTTTATTTCTAGGCTGCACACCTGTGATACCTGTGACATCTGTGACACCTGTAACATCTGTAACACCTACAACACCTATAACATCTGTAACACCTATAACACCTGTGTATTTCATGCATACTAGCTTGCTTTTGCAGACAGTCCCTATCACCAGCAATCCAAAAGAAACTGATTATCTGTTGCTGTAATAAACCATACTTGATTGCATTGTGATAACTCTCATTAAGTGCAACGAGGGTGAGGGTGGTTATCCGTGATAGTTCAGTGTTCTGAATCTAACCAGACCCCCAGGCGGTTAATGCATTTTTGGTGAATGTCCGAACGGACCCCCAGATGGTTAATGCGTTTTTGGTGAATGTCTGAACAGACCCCCAGACGGTTAATACGTTGATGGTGAATGTCTGACGGGACCCCCAGACGGTTATCGTGTTTTTGGTGAATGTCCGACTGGTTCAGTACTCTGAATCCGACTGGGCCCATAACGGTTAATCAGCTACACCCCTTAACGCGACAGCAGGGTTGTATCAGAGTCTGCTCTTTCCTCTGCAGAGGGTATGTCTGTGATTACCCCTGCCGGGGCTGCTGTGCGTGCACGTCTTTTTGGCATTTGTGGAGCTCAGGTTTTTTTTTTTTTGTGTGTGTGTGTATGTTCTAAGTTGTTTTTTTTTTTTTTTTTTTTTTTTTTTGAGGGGCAAATAGTGTGTGTGCTGAGCGTGGTTGGCAGGAGGAGGTGGGGAGCTGCTCAGGACTGGTAGGTTTGGTTTCTCGGAGTGTGCGGCAGCCTTTCTATGCGATGCGACTGATTGTTGGGTGGGAATGTTCCAGCTTGTGTGTCTTAGCCATTGTAGCTTGTGTAATGTGTGTTGTGTGGCCCAGGCAGAGTTTGCTGTGGCGCTGTGAGCAAAGAATCCCAGTTAGAGCTGGTGAGCAGCTGAAGTACCAGAGCTGGGAAGAGAGAGGTATTGCAGCAGGTACGCTGTGGCTATGAGGTGCCTCAGAGTGTGCGTTTCTCTTGTCTCTACAGGTGCTTTGTGCAGTTGTGGACAGGGAGAGGAAATCCTCATGTCACGAAGCTCTGAGGGAAGGTTAGTGTTGTCAGCCTGGTCATCCCTTATCTGAAGTAAAGGGAAGATGCTCAGGTGTTTCCCTCAGAGGGTCCGAGGTGAGGCTGTTTGGGATAGAGGAGCAGTGTGGCAGGTGGGTGCTTGCAAGCACAGTGGTCATTTTGTCCTTTTGTATTCCCAGGTGGTGTGGGTGATGCTGGCCGCTCCTTTCAAGGTTGGGCCTAATTTGCAGGTACAGAGGCAAGTGGACTGCTGTTTTGAAAGGATAAAACTAAAGATGGGGTCCCTTTTGTTGTTGAGGGATGGGTGCTACTGCTGGCAGCTGAATGTTTATCTTCTACCTGTGTTTTTCCTTTGTTCAGGCTGAAACGCAATGTGTAGTGCAGGACGTCTTGACCCAAGCTGCCTCTGCAGTGACTCTGGTGCGTGATGAGCAGAGGTAACTGTTGTTTTTGGGGTGCGGTTGTCACTGCAGTTATTTTCCTACATCCAATAGTGTAAAATTCCAGTTGGGCTTTTAGAGGTGCTCTAAGTGGGTAAAGGGAACAGATGGAAGCATGTGCCATGTGGGGCAGGCAAGTGGCTGAGGTACAGGAGGGGATGAGAGTATGTGATTTTTTTCTGTGGATGAAATGGAATTAATTTTGTTGGTGTATAATCTGTTCTGCTCCTAGATTTTTCTTTCAATGTAAATAAAAGTTTGAGCTAATTCCAGTTAAGAAAGTTCTAGTTACTTGCTGGGTCTTATTGTCCTTTTAACATTCAAAGCTGCAGCAAAAGCATGGGGATTGTTGCTTCTAGAAACACCCCAGTTCTCTTGTTTTCACTCTGCATGCTGTTGAGCTAAAGCAGATTAAAAAATAAATACAGGAAACAGACACACAAAAAACAACACCATTGGCTGACTTGTTGTGAATGCAACGATCATTTAATCCCTTCATTTTCCCAGGTGGTGTGGATGATACTGGCTGCACTGTTGGAGCTTGGACTCGGAGAGGAATACGTGAGCACAATGGTATGTTGCATCAGTAGTAGTCAGCATTGTGGAGAAGGTGAGCAATGGGGCCGGCGTCCTAGTGAATCCTGGTACTCTGTTTTTGCAGCTGATGATGAGCCTGGCAATTGACTAAGATGACAATCGGTGCCTGTGAGTTTCTTGAGGCGGAGGGAATTTACCATGCAGCAACCTGAGAGCTAAGTTGGGGGGCACCTGGTCTTTGCATATCTGGAGTGGCTAATGGGAGCTGGGAGCCAGAGCAGCATGGAGCCAGCTGGCTGAATAGACTTGGTGCCAGTGTGAGGGTGGTTCAGGCTGGATCACGTTCAAGCTGCTTGTGGCTGGGTCACCAGGCTAATAGAAGAAGTGGGATTATTTTGTAGCGTGAGTGCGTGCGCCAGGCAGGACAGTTTCCTTCTGTTCGTCTGTCTTGTAGCGTTGCTTCTGCAGCGTCTGTTCTGTGCTTCTCGGGTCTTGATATCCTCCTGGCTTTTTAGACTGGACTGACTAGACAGGCGACTTGGTAGTGGTGCTGAAGGGCCTCAATGCTTGTTTTGTCATCATGGCTCTGATCTGAGCGCTTCTTGTCTTGCAGTCGCTGCTTAAAGAGCAGGTCTGTTTCAGGTCTTGTGCATCATATTCGGTTTGAGATCGCGTCTGTTTCCATCCTCACTCTTGCAGAAGTCATCTGGGCCGCATCAGGAGCTCTTGCTTGGGAATTGATTTCCTAAGCGTCTTCTTATGGGGTTTATCACTCCCCATCCTTCTGGTCTCTTGTCTTGAAGGCAGGTTTTGTAGGCCTCCATCATCCCAGTTCTGGCAGTTGCTTCCAGTCGCATGTTGTGACATTTGAGTCTCTCCTGGGGTCTGCTGCAGAGCACCTGTTCTGACTTGCTGTTGCCACAGGGCTTCCCTCTGGGGGGGTCACTTTTTCTTGCATCTTGTGTTGTGTGTTTTGTTTGTAGTGTTTGTGGCGTGCCTGTGTGTGTGTGTTTGGTCTGGAGCTGTCCTGCTTGGCAGTTAGTGATGACAGCTAACGTGGCAGTGCATGGGTGTACTAATACATTGTCAGGACTGTTTTGGCAAAGACATCCGGTCTGCCTCTGGGCACGTGCTGAAGGGCAGCTGTCACAGTATATCTGTTTGCGCACAACTGCTCATTTACCTCTATTCATTTAATAAATTGTAAAATTTAATTGCAATCCAATTTGGGACCCAGTCATGTATGAAAACTGGGGGCTTGTCCGGGAGGGCTTTGGTTCTTGAATTCTTATTTGATCTAGGAGAGGCGCCCCACCATTTGGTGGCTGCTGTTCGAGTCAGGTCGGGACTAATGGCATCTTGAACGTGAATAAAGGTAAGCAAAGGTTTTGATTTTTTTTCAGCTCCCTTGCTGGCTGCAGCACTATATTTTGCCTGTAATTCTGCGTGTGAAGATCTGAATGAAGACAACGGAGTCGTAAGTGTTTAAAGCGTATACTGTTCTGTTGGGTGGGTTTCGGTTGCCTGTGTGTGTAAGAGTGTGACTGAGACGGAATTTAGTTCCGAAGTGATTGTGGAGGTCTTCTAACCGCGGTTCCAATCTCCCGCGAGGGACTTGGCCAGTGAAGGACCGAAGGGATTCCTATAGGATTTGTGGGTGGGTGATAGATCTTAAATCCTCTGTAAGACACTCTTATTAGGGTAACCAAGGGCTGTGGGAATTGTCACAGTAACATTCCTAGATGGGTCAGACAAAATCGAAGACCAGGGACCAGAAGAAAGGGAGCAAATTACCAGACATACCACCAGAAAGTCCATTAGGAATAACGGTTAGAAATTGGAATGAGAGAGGCCCCAGAAAAGGAAAAAGTAAATAAAAAATGGTCCAGTATTGTGTGATAGAATGGCCAAAGGAGCCTTTAAGACCACATGTCTTTCAGCCTGCTTTTGGATCCTTTGAAGACTGTATTTGTCAGGCCTTAAATACACATGTTAATTCGAAGGAACCTTTTTGCCGGGAAGAAAGTGATTATGCAGCATTATGGATCAGGAGGACTTCACGTCCTTTTCCAGCCTCAATATTTACACTAAAAGCAGATAAGAAATTTGAAGAAGAAGAAGAACAGGAAAAACAAAAAGATAATAAACAGGAGCCGTTGGATAACCTACTATCTCCATATCCTAACAATCCACCTCCGGTGGCTGTTGTTATCTCCAGCAGTACCACCGTTGCCCCTGCTTTCAACACCATCAGCACCAGAATGAGACCGACCTCCGGCTGCATGCATGAGAAGTAGGACTGCCGTATCTGAGAGAGCTCCTCTATATCCCTTAAGGGAGGTAACTGGTGTATAACTGGGTTGGAGTTTTAACAGGGTTTTAAGGGTTTCAGGGTTAGCGTGTTAGGGTTTTAGAGTGTTTTTGGGGATGGAGTGTTGCTATGTTTTTTAGGGTTAGGGTCCTAGGGTTTTATTTTTGGTCAGTTATTTAGGGTTAGTGTTTTAAGATTTTATTTTATTTTATTTTATTTATTTTATTTTATTTTATTTTATTTTATTTTATTTATTTAT